>NC_041334.1:6132013-6432013 GCF_004354835.1 Perca flavescens
CAAACGTTCTCGTTTCTCTCTCTCCCACTTTTTCACCATATGAAATCAAGTTGGTGCCACTGCGCGATCTCCGGGGAAGCATTCTTCACAACTCTTAGCAGAGAAAACAGCGCTTGGGCACGGACATCACACGCTTTTCTGTTGGCCCACAGAGGAAACAGCAGCAGCTCCTTGACAGGCATGGCAGGGAGCTACTTAAACACTCCCCCCGCAGCTCCTTCAGCGAGTCAATCAGGAGAAAGGAGCCAGCGAGCTGCGTCGCGCTCATATCTCCTCACCGAATAGACGCAGTGGAGTGACTCTCTCATGCACATCAGAAACACTCACTCTCCTCCATGCACCCCCACTCTTGCCAGGCCTCTTAAGAGGGACCCCTGAGGTACCATGGTGTTTGCTCATTCACATCAAGCTGTCAACACTGTAATGTGAATGTACCCATGGGCTTACGTGGTGGTGGTGGAAGGAAGGAAAAGGGGGGGGGCATGCACTTGCCATGGGAGCTCGTAGCATTGGGTAGTAGGTGTGAGATAGTTCGCAAAAAGGTACACCTAGTCAGTGCCACTCATGTAATCATCAATTTTATTTAGGAAATTAGAAGTTAATCTCAAAAAGATGCATCATGAACCTTAGCAAGTGTTTTAAAAAACATGACGCGGAAAGAACACTCTCCTGTCATTAATAACGATTCTCTGCAGTGTTCAAACATTTTGAATGTGAACGTAACCCAAACAAAGATGGCAACCAGAAAGCATAGCTGCTTATCACACCCCCAATGAACCTGGCTGGCTGTGCAGAAGTAAAACTGTGGGGACAGCAGATGTAAACTAGCTATTAGCTAACTCTGGTGCAATTACTTTTAATTGTGCATTGTCCCTGTAAAAATAAACAATAAAATGAAATGAAAATGAAATGAAAATGAAAATGAAATTAAAGAAAATGTTGTTAACATCTGCCAAAGTAAAGCCGTTGCACATAGGGTGTGGTCCAAAAATCCAATGTCAGCAGCTCCCAGATGATGCTGCCGTGTATTTTTATTACTGTCGAAAACACTGCACACAAGATTTAGACTTAATTCCCTCAATATAGTGTATAGCGTTGGAAATTACTTATTTCAAATTGTGCACCACTTCCTGTGTCCACTATATGGCGCTAGAGAAAACTCTATGTACATGTCATGTTGCTGTATTTCATGTTTAAACCACATCATGTCAATTTCAGGTAACTTAAATGATTTTCGTCAGGGCTGACTTCCTGTTGCCAGTAGGTGGTGCTATGACTATAAGTCATATATGCTTTGCCCCCGACGATGTTGGTGCTTGGGCCCTAACTAAGATAAATGTGTTACTACACATTAAGCCACAAATTCTGGCTTACCGGCTGTACAGTGCTGGGATAAAGCCTGACATCCAGCCATGAGGGACCATGTCAGCCATGCCAGGCTTTCTCCACCACTTCCACTATCTCCTCTGCAAGGGCAGCATCTGCGTCTCATACTGCAGTGCTGACACGTGCTTTTGTTCTTATTTTGACACAAGCAACCTCACTAATAGAGCTCAGCAGTGTGGTTCTGGAATGAAAAAATCCAATTTTCTCCATAAGGATTTTGATTATCAGCCACAACATCTAAACCAGCTGCGAGGTTGTGAAACAAAGGTTCCTGTAGAAGCTAGAAGTCTGTATGAAATCAACCTGGTTTTAAGAAAAACATGTTTTATTTGTGATGCGAGAAGTACTACACTAATCACAATCCTAAGCATAACAGCGACGTCTATGATTGGTGGAGCTCGCAGTTACCCTGGAAATGATTACAGCACCAGCGAGAGCGAGCCTCTACCATTGAAGTCTATGAACGTATGTACCTTTGACTTTTTTACCATTTTCAAAAGGGTTTTTTGCGCCGAATCAAATGTTTTATACTCATGATTCATCTTAGTCCCAGGCTTAAAAGTCTTTATATTAGCATTTAATGAAACGTCAATGGAGATATTGAATGTGGAGGAACCAGAGCCGTTCAAAAAGTAGGCGGTCACTGTTGAGCTCTATTTTGTCAAATTTAATATCTCCAGATCAATAGAGTGCCGAGACTTATTTATTTGTGTTGAGAGAAATGCACCGTTTCAACAAGGTCCATCCTGCGAGTGTAGGCCATGCAGAAGCTTGTTGATCCATCGTGGAATTACAGTGTCTTTGTACAATAAATAAATAATTATGAATCCAAAAATTCTGTCACGTAATATCTAATATATCTGCAGGACTTTAACCTAGCCTTTTTCTGTGTGTTTGGCAAATATAGCTAACACCAGGGCCTTTCCAAAGAGACATTTATTGCAATCATAGCCCTTTCAGAAGTTTAGTAATCCGGCCTGGAACGTCAGTGACTTTTTCAGAGACTTTGCACAATAATTCCAGAACGATAAATCCACGACCAAACAGCTGAGTAGTCATCTTTTCGTATGAAAAGCAATCTTTTACCATCGTGGCTTCTGACTGTCTTGACTGCTGGCTGTGTCGACCAATCACATGAAGTCATGTTAGGAGACAGGCAGCTTGCTCAGTAATAGATAACCCTAACCTGATACAAGCAGGAGGGCCTTGTATGTCTGTCTGTGTGTATTGCTGGCAGACATAGACAGGATCAGATGCAACCGTGGATGTGGAAATGAGTGTGATTTGGCCTCCTGATGTCTAATAGCAGACAGAAAATGCATTGGAGATGACACAAATAACTTTTGGATACATATATATTTCAAAAGCCAAATGTGTTATTGTTCGCTGTGTGATTTCAAAACATTTCTGTGAGATTTAATTTCCATAGTCTTTCCTGCCTGACGGTGGTTCCTGTTGGCCTGGCGGGGAAAACACTCTATATTATGGGTCAAGAAGACTATGGAAGCCCAAAGAACCTTTTATATACTCTCTTTCAGTGGTGTTAATGGGGCACCATCTTATGACACTTTATCCAGAACTAATAATACACGTGTTCTGCTTACTTGTCTTTGTTTTGGCAGCTATTTCTTTCCAGTCACCATTTTGCTGGGAGATGCCCCATAGGAAACTCACTGTACAGCAGGAGCAATACTTGTATAGTGAAAGGACAGAAGATTCTTAGACGATTATGAACATCCGTTTAAAAAATGCATGTTTTGTTTAACAACTTGCAGCAGTTTTACTCCTTAGTTTTTGACAAAACTGTAGATCATTTCTATAAATTGAATGTAGTAATCTGCAAGAAATTCTTGAAGTTAAAATTGGTGATTACATGAGAGGCACAACATGGGGCTGGTGAATAGGATGAGCAATAACCAGCTTTAGAGCCACAGAATTACCGGTACAAAAATACAAGTAAATATAGGATTATCATAACTCTGAATTGGAAATTGACCAAAACAAAAAGGGAATTCATACCAATATTTGCCAGGGTTGAAGTCTAACGCTGGTTTGGCTGGTTCCCCAATGTGCTCCCATAATATGAGCCGCAGGATAAGGCATTTCATTGAAATGCAAGGGGAGTGATCATGTTATCGCTGATCACCCAAAGCATGCCTCGCATTTCCTCCATTGTGTGTGCTGAGGGATCCAATGGAGCGGAATGGGTTTATTCAAAGGAAGGAAAGGTGACACAACACCTTCCCCAAGCTTACTTACTGGAATTGGTAGAATAAATGACACATGGCTAAACACAGGAAAACGGGTTAGCATATTCAGGGATGGTTTGGGGTAGACTCCTAGAAAACAAGATACAGAGTTGTGTTCTTTGAGACTAAAAGTGACACATTCAGCATCAAAATTCCCAACTCTGCACTTTATTTTCTAAGAGCGTAGCTTAATGAGTCCACCAATTATTGTTTAAGTGCTTGTCTCTGTTCTTCATCACCAAAGGCAAAACTGTTGCTAGCTTAGACGCTAACAAGCCACAAGCACTTGAGTAGCAGTCACCCCAAGTTGAAAGGGGTTCTGGGTCATTGTTGAGCAGGGAAACATTAATGATCCTCTACAACAATAGCCGTATATCATTAAGTGCATGCACAGGAATTACAGTAAGGAAAGGGTAGGAGACGGGGCATATAGCACTTAGACAATCACATACCTCTTTTCCCTGTTCAAACATTTCCCCGCAAAACAAATAAATCATTGAAATAAAAAGCAGAGAGGGAATAAGTCAATTTTGATTGGGAACGAAGTGATATGATTCACAGTAATGCACAGTAAATAGCATAACTTTCACAGTAAACGGGTAAAAAGATTGGATAGATTGAGGTGTTTTTACATCAAAACCAACCTTCACAGTTCATGTTTTCTTCATGTGCATCTCTTTTCCCTTTGCCTTCATGATTATTGTTCTTATCCGTCAGTATCTTTTCAGCTCAGTGTTTGCCAGATCAACAGAGAAGCTGCTCTGCTGTGATATAAGGTGGGACCTGATTGATAATTCTCCGCTGCAACTACACACTTGCCTACACTTTAGAGTGTGTACTTATTGTCAGGCATTGCCAACTGTGCACATAAGACACAGTATGATGATTTGAAGTAGCAGGTGGTCACTTTAAGCATTTGGAAGCTGAATGAACAGTAAAGCTTGAGACAGGAGGAATGCAAAATAACTTCTGGAACCAATCTTGAGATCCCCTATAGATTTTTTTGATGATTTTAAAAACTGTAGCAGAGACAATTTCCAATGGAAATGTGTCAAATCAATCTATATCACAAACATAACCCAAACTCTGTGACTGATAAATCTAATAAAAACACTCCCTATGGCGGACAGAGTACTCAACACAAAATAAAATGTGGCACACTACACAGGTTTACAATCAAACAAAATGTAGGAAAAGTGCAGCTCTCATTACAGTGCACAGGCTGCCGAGGAGAACATCTTGCAGACTTTCTTTTTACTACATCGCCTCCAACTGATCAGCGAATGTCATAAGACTGGTTGTAGCCCCCACGTTTTCTTTTTAATTCCATGCAATTGAACTAGTTTTAGGATAACTGTGTTTACTTTCCATGTTGAGGAACCATGTGGCTTGGGTGCTAATAAACAGAATTTAAATTCCATTTGGAGAATATACTGCCAGCCTATAGAGGGTTTGCATGTGATGTAATGCACTCGGTGGCCATAGTGCTCTTATAAAACACTGCTTGTATTTTGCAATAAGGGTGATCATCTCAGTCTTTCAATTCCCATGCATAATATCTATGTTGTTATTGACACTGACAGTGATACTTTAGAAAAAAAACATGTCCACTTGTTTGATAGCTAGAGAGCCATCTTGTCAACCAGACATCAATATGTTGCGAGTCACTAGATCTTGCACAGGCCATTGTTAGTACTGTCCTTTGTCCAGAAGTCTTTAACTCTCCTGTTGTCCTCAATTTGACCAATTTTCAAAAAGTTTCTGTATCGGAAATTTGGGTTTCTTTCACCCAAAAATAGTTTAAAAAAAATAACAGAGATGGTTCCATACAACGCTCTTCACAAGCAACATAAATGATGAGTTCACTACTTTCATTGAATTTGGGTGTTTTATGCAATTGTATAGCATGTAAAGAAAAACTGATGAAAGAGTGTTGAAATAGTGACACAAATTTATGAGAAAGCTTCGAAAACAAAAAGAGTGAGAAAAAAATCAACAAAAACATGGAAAAAAGTGACAAAAACATGGAAACAAGTGACAAAAACTTCCGAAAATGACAAAAGTTTCAAAAAAGATGACCAAAACGTAAAATTTTGACCCAGAAAAACTAAATGTTGCATGGTCAACGTGAAGACAACACAAGGGTTAAAGGTCTTTGCTGTGTGCACTGAGCACTGTCATTTTGTGAGGGATATCCAGAATGCGGCCTCTAGCTTCCCAGCAGTAAACTGGTGCTAACGGCTAATAACACTGATGGAGGTGTGTCAGGACAGGTTACACAGGATGACAATATTATTAAGATTTCATATAAGAAAAATAGCCTAAACTCACTGTTGACATGTTGCTGTGTTAATGTTCTGAATTACAGAAGAATGTCAAGCATTATAGATTATATTATATGAATGTTAGACAAAGCTTAACATTATATGGTGAGTAATTTTTATCCAAATAATTTAGGACCTGTTGATAGTGTTTCCTACCTGCATATATTTTAATGCTGTCCTGTTCAGGAATGTAACACACACACACTCCTTTCCACTTTCAGACAGAAACAACATATTTCGGGCCCTATTTTAACGATCTGAAACGCAAGTATCAAACGTGAAACGCAAGTAGCTTTGTGGGCGGATCTCGAGCGCTGTTGCTATTATACCGGCGGGATAAATGACTCTTGCACCCGACGCAAATCTAAAATGCGTTGGTCCGAAGTAGCTAGGTGTGGTTTGGGCGTAACGTGCAATAAACCAATCAGAGCGTCATCTCATAAGAGCAGGCGCGCTTGTTCCATGGCAGATTGCTATTATGACGGTGGATTTGCCTGGAACACGCCAGCGGGAGCTGTCCGGGATACGGCAAAGTAATAAATGCCCGTCTTGGCCGGGTGGCGATGTTGCTGCGGCCTCTCGGGCCTGGAGAGGATTGCTGCAACCATGAAGTGTGGGCCTCTAAACGCACCACCTGCTCCTGTTGTGCCTCTTCCTCCTCCCCCCACTCCATCTCCGTCCACCAGCTCCACCAGGAGCGCATTGCGCATTGCCACCCCCGGGCCAGATCCCACCGTAGTGTCCAATCCCGCCGTAGTTCAATATCAAGTCTCCTTAAGTCGTCCATGATTTATGGAAAGGTGTAAAACACAACAAGCCACAAAGAATGCTGTGAGTTTTTGAAGACTGTACTGTAAAGTGCTTCCTGACTTATCCAAACACCTGAAGCGCATTTTCAGTCATATTTTTCCTTGTAATTATGTATAGTTTGCAAAAATGGGAACTACTGAACTAAGTGTATGCGCGTTGTGCACACGCTACATTATGGCCAAGCATGCGCCCCTAAAATAGCATCTGAATAACGCGCTACTGACTAGCGCCACTGACTTAAGACCAGGTTTTTCCTGGTCCGTGGCGGAATTGTTTTCTGAAACTGCAAAATAGCACCAGGGAACGTTTGCGCCTGAACATGCCTCCTCTTTTCGCTGAACCGCCCCCGGGAGCGCAAATACATTCCCTAATTTACCGACGTGCGTCTGTGGAGGGAAAAGTCCACTGTGCGTCGGGTGCAAAATAGGAATGATACATGCGTCAATTGAGCTGAGTGCAAGATAGGGCCCTTCAAGTTAAGGCTAATAGTTATTTGTATGCATATGGAATATTTAATTGCTTAAATAAGTAATTTAGGAAACGGAACACTAATTTGACCATGTAAGAGACACATTCCCTTTGTTTTAAGAGGACGGAATGGGTGACCTTTTCCTTCAAGCTCACATATATATATTTCATGATATCATTAGCTCAGAAGGCTGGTAGATGGACAACCATCCCTTCTCAATGGATTTAATTAGCCTCACCTTTTTTGTCTCATAGTGTGTGTGTGTGTGTGTGTGTGTGTGTGTGTGTGTGTGTGTGTGTGTGTGTGTGTGTGTGTGTGTGTGTGTGTGTGTGTGTGTGTGTGTGTGTGTGTGTGTGTGTGTGTGTGCGTGTGTGCGTACTGACCTCAGCATGGTGTTCCTCGTTCTGTTGAAGCACCTCAATCACTAGCTCGGCCAGGCGAATATTGTCCTCCAGTTTTTTAGCAGGGGTGACTAACCGACCTACATTCTCTGCAGCACAAAGATTAAGGGTCAGTGTGGGTAGCCTCTGAGTCTGATCACCATCAAAAGTGATCCTCAGCCCAGTCTCCAGCCTATATCACTGGGACAATCTCATGGTCATATCAAAAATAAAAGCATGAAATATCAACATGTTATAATTAGGGCTGGGTATCAGACCTTAGGACATTTGGACTAAAATACATTGTGTTTGTGGCATCAAGTATCGAAAAGTGGAACCTAAGGTCAGATTTTGGTTGATTTAAATCATAGCTGTATATATTTTTAGAATTTAAGAGTATACTATTTTTTCTTGAAGCAAAGCTCAACGACAATATTAAACATGTTTTACCTAGCCCTAGTTATAATTCCAAGGAGACTTCATATTGTAAAGGTATTTTTGCTATCAACACTGTAACCATGAGACCCCATGAGACCAGCACTGTTGGGTGGCTGGAAGTAGTGATGGCCTGTGGTATGAAGTGAATCAGTCAAATCTCTGTCACTGTGACAGAGCAGTCAGAGAAAACATGGGCATGATGAGGGATGCAAACAGCATGTACATTGAACACTCATCATGCAGCAATGTGGTGGTTATGTTGTGTTTATCCCCACAGTATCTGACTCTACTCTGTGATTGCTTTGGCTGGTAAAGTTGCATGTTAGTGCATTAGGAGTAAATATAGACTTCAATACTATGCCCTTTAGTATGTTCAGTGCAACACGTCCTCATACCTAAACG
Organism: Perca flavescens; assembly: GCF_004354835.1. Taxonomy (NCBI): domain Eukaryota; kingdom Metazoa; phylum Chordata; class Actinopteri; order Perciformes; family Percidae; genus Perca; species Perca flavescens. The sequence goes on from NC_041334.1 coordinate 6,140,472, forward strand.
ACAGAATAGGTAGATTTCCAATGACTCCCAAAACAACATTTTTGACCATTCCTTTGAGACCTACTTCGCTGTTTGGGGTGGGGGTAGTCTCGCATTGCCAGGCCTTCCCATAACGCTGCAGAGGAAGGTCTGGCTAATTCACACAGCATTCCAGGATGGGAGAAAAACGTGCTCTGGTTTATTGGCATTTCTTCAAACCAATCACAATCGCCTTGGGCGGCGCTATGCGCCGGATGGAGCTCTGCTAAATAGCCTCGGGAAAGGGTCTTGTTTTGGTGGAACATGTGTACATTCAAAGGTTGTTTTAATCGTGCAACAGAAAACTCAGATTGGACAGATAGTCTAGCTAGCTGTCTGGATTTACCCTGCAGAGATCTGAGGAGCAGTTAACCATAGTCCTCATAAATCCCCCAGAGTTGAGAACGCCTACACAAAGAAAAAGGAAGGTGACGGACATCTGGCTGAAACAAGGGACATCCAGCGGAATTTCCGGCAGAACCCGAGCAATCCCGGAAGATACAGACTAGGGTGGGGACGGACTGAAGTGCGCTAGCAGGCTAATTTAGCATTACATTAATTGACTACCCATGCAGCTAATGTTACATGGCAAATTTAATTGTGGGTTAACCCAGCGCTGTTAAACTTGGTCCAAACAATCTTTAACTTAACTATTAACTTTATAAGCATGTTGAACATTGTTGTAACCTTATAACTTTATGGTACACTTTAGCCACCAAGCATTAGCATGAACCACTTGTCAACCAACGTAGATTAAAATGCCATGTCTCTGGGTTTGAACATTGTTGACATTAGGTTGTAAGTACACAACTCAACAAAATATATAACATAGGTATACATTTTGATGCACACATATATATTTAACGTAATTCCAAACCTGTAGTAAATATTAGAAAACAGAACTAAGTAAGTTTAGGCAAGAAAAATACTTAGATATAGTTAAGCATCAGGGATTGGCTTAAAATGAGTCACGTAAAACTACTAAATTGAGGAGGTAACGGTGTCATGAATGTAACTGCATTATGATGCCTATGGGCTAAGGTCCGTAAAACTTGGTTATTTCAAAAAGTCATCGTTGACTTTTGGTTTAACATGGGACACAAACCACGGTGTACGGAGTGAAAGTCCTGTGTTTGATTGACCCATCCACCACCCCAAACTGCCTTCTTGACCTCACTTCCTCGATTGGTCAATAGGTTGCCGTCTAACAACCAACGTAAATATGAGTCGTTATAAGCTGCTTGCACAATCGACCTGTACGGTTGTTTTCTGGTTGAGGACGGTCTGGTTCAGTGAGAGGATTGAATTTATACCACAGCCAAAGAATGTCCTTGTTTCTGATTAGTTGACAGATGCTTGGTGGGCTTAACTAGAGATGGGTTCAACTGACTGGTGGTTTTAAAGTAGACTAGCTTTAATTGTCCTTTGGTAAGAGGCCATGGTATAAGCATGATAATGCACTCCAAGGCTTTCTGATATGGAGGTAATGAATTCTGAGGTAGAAACACCATTACTTAAAGCAGAATGTTTCCACTTAATCCATTATTTTCATATACAGTAATAAGATACCTTGTTGTGCTTTATCACTTAAAATAGAGTAGTGAAGTTGGCAGGGTTACATTGGAGGACCAGGGTTCTAAAAGTAAAAATTATATTATTGGAGGTTGGAACATTTCCTACATTCTGATGGCCATGACAATCATCTTGTACTCAAAGGCACAAGACATTTTACATAACAAGAGACCTCAACTGAGGCTCAGAGAGCATTGCAGTAAGAAACATCCAATCAACAAGCTGCAATTTTGTTGTAGTGTAACTAGAGGCAGGGTAAAGTTAGAGGTTGACCATGGTAGAAGATGTCGGAGGAATTCTAGAATTTAAATCAATTCACATTTTGAGTTTGAATCAATTGTATATCAATGCAGCTTCTATGGTACAGTGTTGTGTTTCTGTATGCAGTGCTGAAGCATTTTGAATACAACACAATTCTGACTTCTCAGCTCTGTTTTAAATCTTCTCCACTGCAAAGACTGCTGAGGTTTCTATATATTTCCTACAACTCAGACATGGTCTAACATCAAATAAGCAGGCATGCAAAGTTTGTGTGAGGTAGAACATAGAATCAAGTTCATTGTGTAACCCATTACCCATCCTATAAAGCAGCGAACAAACTTTACCTATCACCCCAGTCCCGGTAGGATTGGAGAGTAGAGTTACATTACTCTGGTAGAGATGAACAAAGGGAACTTTTCTTCAATTATTGTCTACAATGAAACTGGCACTGTCACAGCTGTGCTTCCTCCTGTCAATGCCAGAATGCTCGGTACTGCTCTGTAGGTCTACTCTATAGCGACTCTTTGGTAATGGTCAGCATGCTACAAAATTGCAGTTCAATGGGTCAGAGGTTAGAATACTGGAATATATTATATATATATATATATATTCACTATATGTGAACTATTCAGAAGGAGAAAAAACACCCTTGGCTCTTATTTTTGTAATTCAGTTCAATTCAATTCAATTTTATTTATAGTATCAAATCATAACACAGGTTATCTCGAGACACTTTACAGATAGAGTAGGTCTAGACCACACTCTATAATTTACAAAGCCCCAACAATTACAATAAGTCCCTCAAGAGCAAGCAGTGCGACAGTGGCGAGGAAAAACTCCCTCTTGTTATGTTATTATTTGTAATTCTTAAACTTGTAGGGGTTAACCTTTGACATCAATCTCATATAAATGCAATCAAACACATGTTTGCTAGTGTGTCACATGTGTTTCATGTATGAATTACCTAGAGCAAGGCCGCCCAATTTTGGGTGCTGCATTCATCAATAAAAACGTAGAATACATAGCAATTACAGTGCATTACTTCCCATAGCTATATGTACAAATGGGTCATGAGAACAGCCTGTCCAGTTTTTACTGTCTCACTCTAATGTCTGCATCATCCTGCTTGATGAGACAACATACACATACACTGCTTTAAAGGGGTTGAATTGGCCACAACAGAGTCATGACTGTGTTCAGTCCACATCTGGCAGAGCTCTTGTGGATCAGTGACTTTGTGCATAACACAGCAGGATGATGGAGGACTGCCTGCTGGAGCTTAAGTCATGCTAACATGGCCGAAAGCTTCCAAAGAATAGGACTTCTGTGCTGGTTCAACAGAGGGGAGTTAGGATGTAGTAATGTGTGAGCTATGATGTCAGAGTTTGGAAGTGTAGTTTTGGAAAATGAGGGACATTGTTTTCTACAAAGATATCATTTCTATACCCTATTATTTTTTATAGTGGACTCCATCTTTATAAGATCTGAACAGGACAGCAAGTTAACAGCTCCATGATATCAACCTGAGATAGAACAGCTCAGGGTTTGGGTTAAAGAACAAGCTATTTCTTGGATTTAAATACTTAAAATGTCACCTGCATGTTTTCTTCCATGTTTGAATGCTTGCACTTTGTGGCTCTCTTGGTTTACTCATCAACAGAAGTGATTTTCACTGACAACGTGCAAACTTTAATAATTGCTTATGTTGGAACCGAGCAGTGTTTAAACTGATCTTAAACAAAGAGCATGTGACCTCCAAGACAAAGGAAGCACATGTGGCCAACACGTGGCCTCAAACAAAAAAAAAGGCCTTTATGTAATTTTAGAACCTTGAAAACTTAGCACTTCCATGAGAAAGACTTCTCAAATTGGCCGAAAGTATGTCACCGCCAAGAACACTGATTTCCGATTGGACAGCGGACCCTGAACGCAGCAGGGGTCCGAGGCCAGGTGACGAAAGCTATGAGAGTCTCCGCCACGCAGTCCTCAAGGATTTTTGCCTGCAACCCCTTGCTGAATGAGAGCACCCCGTCAACGTTGTACGTTGAATAAATAGTATCATTCGCTGGTCAAGTGAGCTGTTCTGTATCTTTCGCGATACAAAGGGATCCGAGTGGGACACTGAACCCACCAAACCTGCAGAGAGGGTAATCACCCTGTTTTTCGAGGAAAAAGAAGGACATCACGCTTTGCTTTTTCTTCAAAGTCGACTGGACTGGTTCGCTCCACTGCCCTGGACGGAGCAGTTTGGTTAATCTCTGGCGAGAGGTTAACCCATTTCTGTTCATCGCGGAGAACCCGCCAATCTAACGGGACTACACACAAAAGTAAGAGGCTTTATAGTTCTGGACAGATGTAGAAGAGTGTGTGTTATTAATGTGTAAAGGCTATTGCTGCTATTGTTTTGCCATTTATGTGATCGGGGAAACGTCGCCTCCTATTTTTCTGTGAATGTATCACTGATCAAGATACGGTTGAAGTTGTGTTGAAACTGTAACTGCCACCTCCCCCCGTCACTGCACAAGCAAGACCATAATCCTGCCTTTCGTCACTACGATGCTGCGATATAACGAGTCGTTATATCGTAGACCTGTCTCAAGACAAACGTTTGATTATTGTTATAGAGGAGACTCAGCTTTTAGCTCACAACAGAGGCAGAAAAATAACACTCCCATCGTTAAACCAATTCTCAGACTCTGCTGTAACGAAATGAGTAAACGAGGAGAGTGCTTATCACTCTCACGAGGATCAAGATTTCAAGTGTCTTTTTTTCAATCATGTCTCCCCCTTTTCTAACCTACATACACACACACACACACACACACACACACACATTTACACACTCGCGCCATTTCGAACAGCTGGCTTTGCCTGTTACCATAGTCACGCGAGACGTAACAGAGTTTTATAACCGCCATTTTGGCACCATAACAGCGCTCCGTGGTGTGTTCCCTCTTTGGCTGTAACACGTGTTGAAATCTTGCGGTGTTCCCCGCCATCTCAACATTAGGAGTAACCATTTTGTGCCTTTGTACTAAAAAACTACAAATAGGCTCAAAGCACGCGGTTCCCCAACCGCAATCTTGAATCTCACGTGGTTAGCCCGACCACGTGGCCCCGCTACTCCTACCCCTCTTCCCTCCTCCTATCCTTCATACACACACACATATACATACATCCACACACACACACACACACACACACACACACACACACACACACACACACACACACACACACAAGCTAGCTTGCTGCTTTTTTTTGCTAGAACTGTAACAAGTCAATAGAGTTGGATGATTGAAGAATTAATGATTGACCATCAGCTAGCTAGCTGCGATATTTAGCTACCCATATGATTGAATGGACACTAGCAGCTAACGAAACCCCTCATATTCACAAAAATGCATTAAATTGAAATTGGATACAAGCGTTAGCTTTGTAAGACCTTAGGGGTAGCTGTAAAATAAGTAGCGTGATGAAATTCAAACTGTAAATATACTATAGTTATGCCGGCAGCTGGCCAGCTCCGCGGAGCCCCGGTTGTCCAGTAACCCAGAAACGGTGACTTTTTCCTGGGTATGGAGCGCAGCGGGGCTGCCGCTGTCTCGTCAGACTGTGTGGACCTCCTGAAGTCCGACACGTCTTACCAAATTTGCAATACATTTTCGTAAAACGGCCCATATTTGAGCTTTATATAGTAGATTTCTCGCATAAAAAAGTCTCAGAAGTGAATTTAGTAAGGAAACATTGCAGTGTCTGAAATATGAGACCTGCTCTCTCGTCTCCAACGTATGTTTATGTCAACCAATCAGCGCGCAGCTCATCTAAATATTCATGAGGATACCATATTTTGAAGAAAAGCCATCGTTCCAAATAGGGCCAAAACACAGGGATGCATAAGGGCCCATAAAATAGCAACTGGGCAATTTTCAGCCCAATCAATTACCCTATTAGGAGACCATAAGGAACAGTGTGAAATACCCTATATAATCATTCTATCATCCCTTTAAATAAATCCTATTAGACTTTAAAAATAAGTTGTTGTGTGGTTATTTGTGTATTGTATTGTAATAACAGTTGGTTATACAGGTCAGTGCTCTATCTTTCACCCTTCTTTTGTTCCTGTTAAAGAAACAAGATAGGTTAATCAAATTAATTAAGATCTGTATTTTAAAGAGAACACCAGCTCTGTTTTCACAGTTCAGTTATTGGCCCCTGAGTTCAGGGTGGTGGCCTGTTTTGACTGTTGTCAATTTAGTAAAGTTATGAATAGACATATTCATAACTTCATTAATATTGATAAACATCTTTGATAAATTGCTAATAATTTAATCTGTACCTCCCCAATTACTTACACTAATTCACACCAAACCTTTTGATTTGGATGTGTTATTATTTACATCAGAACCGATCAATCTCAACAAAGAAACCATCAACGTTCTGATCATTCAGAGCAGTGAGAAACACAACATGGAGGGAAAACATGTTCTGTGCCTCTGTGTACAGGTATCAGGAATGTGGTGATGGGGTATATGGTGGTATGGTTTAAGGTAGACTGAGGAATGAGCTAGCAGTAGGAGTTAGACATACAGTACAACGTCTTCTGGATCCATCAGTTTTTTCTGAGAATTCTCCACTAAGTAAGAGTCAAATGTTTTTTAAAGAACAGGTTGAAAGGAGGAAGAGCAGGTAGGGAGAGGTGGGATAGTTTCAGGTAGAAGGTGAGAGACAAGAGAATATCCAATACAGGTAGGAACAGGTAATGGAAGACAGGAGTCTGAAAAAAAGGTAAAGGTTAGACTGACTATTCAATAGCAACGCATTCAATATCTATCTGCAACCTCTGAGCCAAAGGTTTCATCTTTAAGTGTGGTTTGTGATATAGAAGGCATTGGAAGAAGCACAGAAACACAAAACACACTTTGACATAAAATCCAGTATGGGTAAAAACTGAAACTGCATACAAACCTGTTCAAATGGTTGTAATGTATGCCATCAGTATCAGCATTTAATGGTGGTTTCATTGAAAGACAGAGGCACGTCCATAATAGGAATGTGCGACCTGTCCTTGGACAACTCATCTAACCTGGGTGTGAAGATGTTTCACGCAAAGGATTGAGAGCTAAATAAAATACTCTTTAAATAACTGCAGGATGTGGGTGTCCTGTTTGAATGTCCCATGATCTTAAACACTTAAAGGATTTACACACAAGCAAAGTAAAAATGCATTCAAGTCGCAGACAGACAAAGAACAGGTGGTTGGGGCGGGACAGAAAACAAGCTTACAGAAAGATAAGAATGCGTTTTGAGCGTCTAAGACTTTTTAGACTTTAAAGACTAAAACAACGGATACAAACAGACCAAAAGGACGTCAGGTTACGACAAAAATATGAGGTCGCTTGTTGCGGTTGGCGTGCATACTGGCTGAAGAGGAAAATAAAAGTGTGCAGAGGTTAGGGGTTGAGCTGGGGAATGAGGAAGGTACTCACGAATGGTTAAATCCATCACTTGAGACGCCAAGCAGAAGACAGGATGCTCATACATCTCTCTCTTTTTCCCTACAGAGAAAGAGGGAGGATACCGAGGCATGCGAGAGGCCGGGGTCAGAGAGGTGAGCACACACGTTTCGAGGGTCTTTAGGGTCCATACCTGCATGGTTTCTGCTGCTATTTAATATCTTACAATTTCACACACTTAATGCCATAAAATAATATTGGTGTATCAGTATTTAGTTAATTAAAATCTAAAATGTATTGTATCAGAGGTGCAATATGTCACATTTTGAGATCTTAAATTATAATTATTAGTAGAAAACAATGCAATTCAGTATTGATATTGTTTACAGACTACAGTTTACCCTTTTTCACAGCATGGCATTCTGATCATAATTTGTTTTATACTTTAAATTGATTTTAAACATTGTCTCATTCTGTGTGCCACTCATTTTCAAGTTCATTACTTCAACTGTTGGATAAATAAATAATTTATGAATTCACCACTTTAACAGGAATACAATGATTGTTTTCCCCTGATCCTGCAGATTCCTAACAAATCTTATTGATTTTCTTTCTTTCTTTGGATACCTTCAGGTAGTAGTTTGGATTACAATTATTGTAGCTGAAATCAAAATTAAACAAAATCTAATTTGCATTTTGAAATGTCATGAATGTCATGTACTGATAGAAGTTGTTAGATAATATTATTTGTTTACCAAAAATAATATGGATGCGTCAAAGTGAATTGTGGGTTGCTATAACATTTAATTAACCAGTGAAAATGCTGCATACAGCACCTTTGAGAGTTGTCCTTGAAACTCGAACTGCATCATATCTCATATCTGAGTTGGATGACGCTGACTGACCCATGTCAATGGTTTTCATTGATTGATTGATTAATACCAAAGTCAACAAAACAGCGTCTCAGTCTATCCTTAGAGTTGACAGTTTACAGGCTGTCGAAGCTGGGTGGGGACAGGAAGTTGGAAGACGTTGCAAGTTAAAAGGGTGAGCAAGATGCCGTCGCTGTTACTGTGAGATAGGTACAAGTAGACTGTATCCCTGTGTGTGTGTGTGTGTATGTCTGGGGTTCAAAAATTAATGGGCTGTCTACTTTGGATTAACCATTCGTTCCATGAAGCAGAGGTAAAATCAGAGTTTTTTTCCCATAGGTTAGGAACACACCAGTATGAAGGAAAGGGTTTTAGGGAAAATCTACAATCACAACTGAGAAACTAAGGTAAGCTTCCTTAGTGTCTTCAGGGAGGTGATGGTTTCTTTACAGACATCGTCTTAAATCGACCATTTGAAGTAGTTCAGTGTTAATTGAACAACACTTTGGGAAATACACTTGTTTGCTGTCTTGGACTTTTTCAGTGTGTGTTATTAGATCTTAGCCAGGCTGACCTGAATGCAGCTCAAACAATACTTGTAATGTTATTCTTTGTAATTCTAAAACTTGTAGGTGTTAACCTGTGATAGCAATCTCATATAAAGGTGTCATACAGGTGTGTTACAGGTGTGTTTAATGTATAAATTACTTAGAGCAAGGCCACCCAATTTGGAGCCCGTGGGCCAAGTTATTCTCCTCTTATTCTGAAAGTGCTGTAAAATCATAACCGTAATGACTACGAAACGTTAATTTTGTGCAGCTAAAAAAGTATTTGATCTAAGTTTTACAGCCATGTAAAGCACAGTGCTGGTAAACTTCCATTTTAAATTTTAAATACGTAAGTTTTAGCTATGAAGAATTACAAGAATTACATAATTCTTCAACATCATTTATTCTTGGCCCGTGGCCTTTCATCCAGATACACTTTGGCCCTTTCTATGAAAGAATTTTGGGCACCTCTGACCTAGAGAACAGTGATACCAGTTTGACCTCTGTGTGTCTCGTACAGAGATAGGTCTTGTACATGTTTAGCCTAGCTTAGCACAGAGACTGCAGGCGGTGGGAAAAGAGTTTGACACTTTAAAGTTTATGAACAATAGGCCTTCAAGCTATTTTATTTCTATTTTGCCAGGTTTGAGCTCTGTTCTGTGAACAAAAGCAAGATGTCTCTTGAATCGATCGGTGACTTGCTTCCAAATTAACAAGATGCGACATGTATAAACAAGACAGGAGTTGTTGTTGTTCAGCTGAGCTTTGTGCTAAGCTAGGCTAAACACAACCAGGACTTATCTCTGTAATGGACACACAGGAATAAAAGTTTTTACTTCACCCTGGCTAAGACAGCAATTAAGCATATCTCCCAAATGTCAGTGTTCCTGAAGAAGTTTAGAGCCACAGGTACAGTAAGTCACATGAAAGTGATTTTTGACGAATTATCGTATTCCTGTAAAAACCCAACGGTTGGTACCAGATAAGTGGTCGACTAAGTTTGGAATAAAATGTTTCAGTGGTCTGCAAATTATTTATGATGCCTACTAAAGAAAACCTTGACCATGCAACAGAAAAAAAAAACACTGAACTGCCACAAGCGGCAGTCCCATCATGTCTTGTATATTGGCCTTCCTGTTTTCAAACAGCAGCTAATGGGAAGCAGCAAAAGCCAATAGACAAGGGAAAGAGAGGAGTGAGTATGGAAATCATCAGAGAGCAAGGAGTAGGAAGGCAGAGAAAAGGGAAAAGAAGGAGCATCACTTCAGCTACCAGGCGGGTCAGAGAGGGAGACACAAGCAGTTTAGGAATCAGCTGGAAGAGTAGCTGAGGCATGGTGGACGAAGTCAGCGTAAAGATTGAATTGAATGCATTTTTACTTACTGTACATTTGCTACTAAAATAAGCTGAAGATCAGGCAAGATAAACATAGCATTTGTGTTAAAACTACATTAGGAGAGAAGCTTTTTCTGCAGCTGTGAAGAGAGATTTAGAAGTTAGGCTTTGTTTAGATATTGACAATAGAAATTCATTAAAACACAATAAAATATACGTATGTATATCTGCTTCATTCGGAGGATCTCCATTGGAAACTCACATCTGTGGCAACTAGCTTTATGTACATTAGTTGTAACTTATAGTGGTGGAGGAAGTATTCCGATCCTTTACTTAAGTAAAAGTACTAATACCGCACTGTAAAATTACTCTGTTACAATTAAAAGTCCTGCATTTAAAATGTTGCATAAGTAAATGTCTGTAAGTATCATCAGGAAAATGTACTTAAAGTATCAAAAGTAAAAGTACTCGTGCAGTAAAACCCTCCCATTTTAGAAAGTGTAAAGCATCCAAACTGTTTTTAATGGTCTAATCATTTCAGCTGGACTTGTAGGCTGTTATATTGTTGGCTAGTTTCATTAATAATAAAACATCAGATTTTATAAACTGTATAAATGTGTTTTGTGTGCAAAAATCTTAATGTGTAAAGTAACTAGTAACTAAAGCTGTCAGATGAATGTATTGGAGTAAAAAGTGCAATATTTCTCTCTGAAATGTAGCGGAGTAGAAGTAGAAAGTGGCATGAAAAGAAAAGACTCAAGTAAAGTACAGGTACCTCAACATTTGTACTTAAGTACAGTACTTGAGTAAATGTACTTAGTTACATTCCACCATTGCTTATAGCCATCAATCCCAGAGCAGCAAACCAGAGACAGTAAGTGTCATGAATTGTAATTTCATCAGTTTTTCTAAAAGCTTAGTGAAAATCTTTCTTTTTCTTTTTTTAATGTCATGTACAATAATGCTTTCAACATCATAATTTGACTGTATGTATGTAACAAGAAAGTCCCATGTGAGCATGGCTAATTTGTTCTGTTCCTTTCATCAGTTTAAAGATAATGGTTTCTACACACTTTGGCTAAAAAAAACACTTTTCTTCAATGATTCATCAGTGTGTGTCAATATTATTTAATGATATCCTTGCTGGGATGTTTACTACTAGGGCTGGGACGTTATGCTTTTGTCCTGATTCGATTATTTTACGGTACATGGGTGCCAATTGGATTTGTATTGTGATTTTCATTTATTGTGATTCAATAGTATTGAGTATGGCGATTTCCTTTTCCTTCTTTAACAATAACAAAAGTTGAATAATACTTCTAGAGACAATATCTCATGAGACATTTCTAAAAATGAATTGTTTCAGTCTGACATTTATTTCATTTGTAAAGAAGAACATTACATGGATTTTCTGGAAACTGATATGATGTAGTTGCCGTCAGCGTTACCGTATGAACAGAAAATATTCAGGTCAGTCATTGGTAAATAAATAAATAAAAAATGTAGATTCTGGGAGAAAAAATCGTCGCAAAAAAATCCCGATATATACCTGAATTGATTATTTTCCCAATCCTATTTACTACGACAATTTTCTATATGCTTCCTTAAAACCACTACATGATATCACCACATTTTGCAACATCTGCCCCATTGAGGTCAGAAACCCTCTAAACATCTCTCACATCTGCATTCCCATGTGACAGGAAACTGTCACTGTAACTCTGATTGACTCAGCAGGTTAGACGTTGTATCAATGAGTTTTAACTACAGTAGCACTACCTCAAAGGTGCAGTGATGGAGCCGTAACTTACCTTCCAGTTTGGCATACTCTGACAGGCGTTGGTAGTTGACCAGAGCTGCCTGCTCCAGACACTTACGGATCACAGACTTGACTTCCTCTTGCGGAACCAGAGTTGCAATATCTTTCATCAGAACCTAAAAAGGAAAGACACAGCAACCGCTTTTATTTTCAGTGAACATTAAACCTTATCATTACAAGACAAATGAAGAAGAACTTAACTTACTGCACAAGAATGGGACAGTAAATTGTGATGTATGCTTCTGCGTTAAATCTACGCAGTGGCTATGTACGTAGGTACGTGGAGACACGGACCATATGCCGGACCCTACGCCGTAGCCTGACGGTGCACCTCTCAAAAAATTTAACTACACGTCGCGGCAGCGCACGCTCCGATTGGTAGCGTTGTATTTCCCCCTACTAATTTCCTGGTTCTCCTTCTCCATGAACAACATGAAATCAAGGAGAGGGTTACATTTTCCTGCTACAGATTTCCCACCGTGGTCAGAAACACAGGGGGAGACACGTTTCTCTCACTATACCTCTAGAGTCAGTACTCGCTCTGAAGCTAATTGCGTCACTCTCTCACTCGCTCTACCACACACACACACACACACACACACACACACACGCCGGGCCTTGCTATTCTCTTAAAGAGATCGATGCACACACCAACGCACAAGTATAAACTTCAGGCCACATACGTAGGAAACGGTGAAAGCTCTGCGTTGAGCCTCCGCACAACCATAAATCAAGCTTTAGGTTCATGAAAAGATGGTGGGTGAGGTTACCAAATGTACGTTTCAATGACAAGAACAGGACATGAACCCCCGATCTCCTGGGTGAAAGTCCTGTGTTGTTTGACCCATCCACCACCCCAACCAACCTCCAACCAAGTTTTTCTGTCTTTCATACTACTCGCTACCATTGTCGCTCTTAATACTATGTCATCTGCCCGGTGTGTGTTCCATACATACGCTGAAGGGTGATTTTTGCGTCGGTATCGACGCTGAGAGCCAGTGACCAAGCGTCTGTATATTACGAGTTGGAAGTGAGAACGGGTTGCATCGGCAGATAAAAACATGCATCTGTCCAGCAGTAGAAACAACTTACCCTTTCAAGCAAGGACAGAGTCGCTTTCAGCGCTCCCTCTGGCCGTCCAAATGGAAAGCAGTACCTATGGAAGCGACAAATTGGATTTTCATGTAAACCCTCGTCGCGTTTGGCAATGAGATCGGCGCATGGTTGTTGTACAGGTCCTACCTGAAGTGTGTAATCTGGTTCTCCAGAAGCACCCTTAGCCTCTCCTTGATCTCCTCAAAGTGCTCCTTCTCTTCCACGGTCACTGTGCCGATACCATCAGGCCTGCAGGACAACAGCAGTTACAAGCAATACAAAGTTTTAGTGCTGGGGAAGCAAGTAGAACACCAACTGAAATATGGGAAATATGGGAAAACAAGGGAGCATTGTGATGGACACAGGATATGAAAGAGCTCCACAGCCAGGTCTCAGCACCGTGGGGTTATGATTAGTTCAGGTCCGGGGCCTCAGTTTATCCTTTTATCAGTATTTAACACTTATCTCAGAGTGCTTTCACATTGGCAGTTTAATCTGAATATGGGTGTGGTTCACCTAAAAATCTGGTAATATGAACACTTTTCCTGAACTTGGGTTCAGACTAAGAAATTTGACCTAATTGCACCTGAAATAGTCTCAGAGCAGTCACATGACGACCGGTGGTCAAATGACAGGTTTAGTGATCTTAACAGTTACAACAAATAACAACATGGATTTTTATAATCGACACCACAAAATAAGGTTCTTGCAGTGATTGGCAATAAGGAAATGCAGCTATGAGAGTGATGGTTTTGGTCCCTCACAAGTACGAGAGAATACATGGTGGGCTTGCTCTGTACATCTCATGACTGGCAGTTAAAGATTGCTATGCATGCACGCATGCATACACACACACAGACACACACACACACACACACACACACACACACACACACACACACACACACACACACACACACACATTTCAAAATGCAAATTTAACATTACAGCTGAAATGTATTTTCATTGTTCTATCATTTTCTTCTAATTATTTCAATACATGAATGTGAGGTGTGTGTGTGTGTGTGTGTTTGTGTGTGTGTGTTTGTGATGTGTTTATCGTTTGTGACATGGTTGGGTCTGGGCGGAGTGTGAGCAGAGTGCATGTGACAGAAGAGGCGTTGGACTGGTGGCCATGACAGCATGATGAGAAGCAGGAGACATGACACTCTCCCTCTCTCTCTTCCCCTCCCTTTGACATGTCATTTCAGCAGACAGTGAGAAACTGTGTGTGTGTGTGTGTGTGTGTGTGTGTGTGTGTGTGTGTGTGTGGTGGGGTGGGGAGCATGTTTGCTGCACTGCTCCATGAGTGCTTGCTGCTAGATTTCTAGTTGTACCAGTTTGCTTATAGCATCAGCGATCACCTGAGCCAGTCCCGCCTCCCCCCCTTTAGCATCTGGACAGACCCTGTCAGTTCGAAACAGCCACCTGTAGGACTCAGGGTGCTATGGAGGAGACGATGATGATGACTGCATGGAGCTCAACTGTTTGAGTCCGTAGACTGCTTGCTTTGACCTCAGCAGCAGTTTATTGGCCTGTTCTTTTCTAACACAACACTAGTTTTTATCAAAGACATTCCACTCCCGGGGATTGCTCCGGTGGCAGCCGGAAATTCCACCAGACGGCCCTCTTTTTCGGCCGTATGTCCGGTACCTTCCTCTTACTTTGTGTTGTAATTCTAAACTCCGGTGGATTTATGAGGACTATGGTTAACTGCTCCTCAGATCTCTGCAGGGTAAATCCAGACAGCTAGCTAGACTATCTGTCCAATCTGAGTTTTCTGTTGCACGACTAAGGCTATGTTCAGACTGCAGGCCAAAGTGGCCCAAATCCGGGCCACTTTGGGGTCAAGTGACCAGGTCAGGCTTCTTCAGAAGTAGTGTGAACACTCAAATCTAGCCCAGATCTGATTTTTTCAGATCAGATTCAGGCCACTTCCACATGTGGTCCTGAATCCGACCCAGATCAGATTTTTTTCAATGCGACCGCAGTGTGAACAGCCAAGGCGGATTTGATGTGACTTTTACCTCAAAAACCCTCGCCGCGCCCACTCTCCCCGCGGGGAGGGGCGGGGCCCCTTGCTTCCAGTGCGGCTGTTAACCGGGGCGTACTGTCCTCATTGTTACCCAACCGCGCGTCGCATCGCCAGGGCGGGGATCGGCTCACGTAAAATGGTGATGTCGGCAACCCTGCTGACTTCCTCCATAACCTCCTTAACTTTAGTGCAACAGCGTGCTGCGTCTGATGTCATTGTTCTTTTGCGCATGCGGGTCAGTTCAAAACCGCAAACAGTTCACACTGGAATCTGATATAGGCCACATTTCAAAAGGTAATGTGAACAGCCAAACAAAAATTCAGATCTGAGCAAAAAATCTGAATCAGGCATTAAGACTTGCGGTGTGAACGTAACCTAAAACAACTTTTGAACGTACACATGTTCCACCAAAACAACTTCCTTCCTGAGGCTATTTTGCAGAGGCACTGTGGCTCCGTCCGGAGCTTAGCGCTGCCCAAGACGATTGTGATTGGAAAATAATTGTTAGTTCCAGCCCTGAACCGGTTGATATTGATGAAATAATGAATATAGCCTGAAAGCTCATCATAACAAACTGGTGTTCTTTGTATTAGTGTAATACAAATAAATGATCCTAAATGAGTTTTTGATCCCAGTGGTGGCTATTTTCTCTATGAGAATCACTGGCTTTACACTGGCTGGTGATCGTATGCATTATCCTAACAAAACAATTCCCAGTAAAAAGCCATCTCACCTTTCACATGGTGACAGAAAATGAAAGAGTGAAATTTCACACTAATTAAGTCCTGCAGGGCTCCTTTCTTTTTTTTTTTTCCTGCCAGCCGTGCGTTGTCTCTTGGCAGCTTCCCCATGTTAGCCTGACCTCATGACCTCACAGCTCCGATGACGACAACAAGCAAATGAGCCATCAGTGACAGACAGACAGCGAGCCAGCATCATGTTCACATCTCCGCTTATACGCAGGGGACAACCATATCCAGTCCGTCAGGACTTTACAAACCTCTTGCAATTTCAATTTTAAAAAATCCAAAAATTCAGCTTTTAACTGTAAAGGACTGATGTGCCCCATACTTAATTGGTCACTTCCACAATGACATTTTTTATTGTACACTCTCATCCCAATCCATCCGTCTAGAGCTGAAATTATGAGTTTATAAACGGTACAAAATAGCATTTCTGCATTAAAATACCTATACCTACTGTATGTTATAGATTTTGTTAAGGTGTCTACTTGCACTATCCCAAATGTTTCCAACAATGTTGAAACCATAGACTGTAGCCAATGGTTCAAACCCAGAGAGATCTGTTATTTAATTTTAATGATACGGGACGTTTCATTTAGTCGCCTGTCAGTGGCGTCATAAAACCTTTGACCGCTCTAGATAATCTAACTTCCATCAAAACACAGGCACCCAGATGATACGTTCAAGAGTAATTGTAAATCATACAATGTTACAGAAAGAGTTATACTCAGTGACCGTGATACGTGATATTTTGTCATCGATTACATGCCACTTGCAACACAGTAATACAGCAGAGACCTTATTTATTGATACATTTCAATATCAATCGATCCAATTAGTCGATTGACGGAAAATGAATCCATTATTCTGATAATTCAGTCATCTTTTAAAGCTATAGTGCGTAGTTTCTGCCACCCCCCATGAGGAATTCTAAGTAATGACAGCAACACTGTCGGAGCGTCCACATGATACAAGGCTTCCGTGATCACAGACAACCCCAACCCCTCGTCCACACCTTGTTAGTAGCCAAGGAGGACATGGAGGATTAAAAAAACATGATGGACTCTTCAGAAGAGGTT
Organism: Perca flavescens; assembly: GCF_004354835.1. NCBI lineage: Eukaryota > Metazoa > Chordata > Actinopteri > Perciformes > Percidae > Perca > Perca flavescens. The sequence goes on from NC_041334.1 coordinate 6,157,305, forward strand.
CTGCGCGGGAAAGTCACCAGACAACACAATCTTCTGAACATAGCTATACTGAGAAAAACAGAGAGAGTTGTGTGGAGCTGATAGTCCTAATTAGCTTTGTAGCAACTCATTTGGCAATGGCTTGAATGTAACAGACGTTCATTAATATCAAAAAGTTACACACTAAAGCTTTAAGCAGGGAAATGTAAAAACTTTTCTGGTTCCAGTTTCTCAGTCAGTTCTCATGTTTTACTACAGGTTTTCAAGATTGAAGTTTCCAAATCCTTTATAAATTGTGAAATACACAATGAACCCAAAGAAAATGATTGTCAAATGAATCAAATAATTATTAAATAAATATATACAAATAACGTTTAGTTGCTGCTCTAAATCAGTTCTAAGATGTCTGAGCTGTAAAAACCAAATATTAACATAGGCTATAAACTCTTGTGATTATTTCTAATTGTGATTATTTTATTGACTTATTGTGGATTTTCCCCAAACCACACTTTGTATCATAAATCTACTTAAAAAAAAAATACATAACATGTGCATGTGTGTATGGATGGTATCAATCAAGAAAATGTGAATGTTGTATCTAAGATTCCATTCTTTGACCACCAACACTTTCAGTAAGTAATGACTGTTTTGTAATACTTTGTACATGTACAACAGTACATGAGAAATTTAAAGTCACATGAATTCTCACGCTGTTGAGATTGTGATTAACTCACGTTAAAATCATAAGGTGTTGCTGTAGAAGCTGTACTATAGACACATTTTAAATACACACATTGCTGTTTCACAGTCATATTGAATGAATGATTCCTTACTTTATATCAAATAAAGAGCAGCTGATATTGTTTATTTTAAAGCCATTTCTTAACAAACAGTGGATCTAAATGGAGTCGACATTTAGCTGGACAGAAGTCAAATCCTGACACTTTAGCAGGCGACCGGGCAACCGAGTCCAACTTGGTGCACCAACACCTCCAGGCCAGCAGGCTATTAGGAGGCAGGGGTGGGGGTGGGGTGTTTGTGTGTGTGTGTGTGTGTGTTTGTGTTTGTGTGGGTGGGTGGGGGGTGCTCTGCATGAGGTGTGTGCACTGGGGCACACGCAGCAGCGTTGGCAACGGAGGCATTCGGCCATCACACATGACAACCTGTCAACCTGTCATGCCTCGACCTCCAGGCACGACGGCTGGACTGGCAGAGCAGGTCTCTTGTCTGATGTGTGTGGCTGTGGATATGTAGATGAATAGGACTCATACTTATTTTTGGATTTCATGAGAAGAAGAATCTTCATCATGACGTGAATTTACACGTGTGGAGTTTATTTATTTTCCCCATTAATAATAAAGTGTGCTGAACTCTGTCCTCTGGCAGAAAGACACAACTTTGTGACGCCTGAGTTGAAAGCAAAGACAGACAGCGCGCCCTGACCTTTGCCCTCAGCGCCGGAGTGGCCCTCGTCTATCTTTGTTACGCATCATCCGCAGACGGCTTACTGGGATGTTGACAGATCGGATGTCCGAGCACATCACAGCAGATTTGACGAGAGGTAAATACTGCAACGTGGTATAACAGGGTGCATACTGGAAGAAAGGCCAGATGACTCCTGTGTCACATACCACAGAACCTTCAGGAAATGACACCGTTTGATCTCTGACTGAAAACTGCTCCTCTGAAACCAACTTTAAGAATATACTACCCTGCCTAATTTAGTTACCACAGCCAACGAAAAACTTTTGACTATTTTGACTATTATTCTAAGTCAGTGCACAAGGTACTGTATATTTTAGGGCTGTCCCCTAAATGTTGATGATGCAAGTCATCAGTGGAGGAGCCCCCAATTTCATCCTCATGTTGTTATTTCAATTCCTTTGCCTTTTTTTTTTTAAACTGCGCTCTTGTAGACAAAGCAAAACGAGAAAAAAGGATTGCAGGCTACAACTTTTACAAATGTAAAACCTGTCATAAAATGTCCAAACTGCAAACCTAAGTTGGAAGTATGGAAATAGAGAAAGGTGATGGCAAATCAATGCATGCCCTTTATCTTCACCCTTTCACTTTGCTGCTCCGATCCTCTCAGTTCTGGTGCTGAAAGCTAGCAAAGCCGGCTAAACTACTTTCGAACCAGACACTAGTAAGGCTCTCTATCTGTTGGGCTGACAGTGCTGGTGTGAGCCACGCAGGAGAGACGCTCTATAGTGCTTTAGGCTTTTATTATTGAACTCTGACTAGTACACACAATTTGTATTCATTTAACTGTGTGCATATGATTTCATATCACAGATGATGATCGAAGGAACTAAAATATGAGTCTTGAAACGCAGGACTTGACAGATCTGCCTTATGTCTTACAGGAGTTTTGTTTTAGGTGGCTGGACTGTGGTGTAACTAGATGGAGGCTGTGAACACACACACACACACACAGACATACATACATGTATAAATGTAATATATATAAATAAATGTTGAATTTGTCAGCAGATGACACATTTGTTGAAGAAGTAAACAAATAAACAAAGACCTGAATATGTTGTCAGAGACAGATGGCAGATATATACACACACAAAAACACAGACAGGTATATATTCATAAGATGTGTATTATTGAGAAGTAAAAAATGTTGAGCTTTAAAAAAAGAAATCTACAAAAGCAGGAACAAGCACTTACAAAATAAAAATAAAAACTTGTCAACTTTTTGTTTTGTTTATTTGTTTTTTACCTATTTATGCTGTTGGGTTGCCACTGGAATTTTTAGATTTAGATCTAGCTCTGTGTCATGGCAGTATGGGCAGTGTGTGCAGATGAAGAGTATTTGGCTTTCCCTCCCTGGCCGCAGCACACAGAGCTGCCATGTGAGCAGAGCAGCGAATGTCTGCCAAGATCCACCGGATGCCACAAAACACGTTGGCGCCTCGGAGGGAAGCCAAAAACCATTTTTTCCTACACACTACCCACACAAAGATGACACAGAGCTGGATTAACTGCTAAGTATTCCTAACATTTCCTCCACGAAAGACCCAGCTGCTAATTTTTCCAACCCATGTTCCAAGCCTACAGGCAATGAGTATTTAAAACTCAAAATATAAAAAAAGATTTTTTGTTTATCCTCCAAGACTATCAATTCAATTTCAACTCAATCTCACACACTAAATCATGATTCAGAATTTTTAAAACCTGGATCATATTCTATTTGCAAAAGAGAGCACAGGCAGATAGGTTGGAAATAACTCTTCTTCTACTTTTGCCATTTTATCTACACCAGCTGATGTTAAATAAACGTTAACACCAAAGGTGTCATGGCTTTAAATTTCTGTTTGTGTACCTATTTGCTTGTTTATACTTTGTGTTCTAACTCTGCTGTGATTTCCGACCCTGCCACTCCCATCTGCCTGCCCTCCCATCAGTGCATTCACTTTACCTGCTCATCCGCCCCACTCACCTCCATTCCCTCATTAGCTCGCTAGTATATTTAAATTTTTCAATTCCACTAGCCCTCTGCCAGATTGCCTTTGTGTATTTCAGAGTTTTGCTCAGCCTGACCCCTTTGTACTTTTGCCTACCTGGATTGTTCGCATCCTTGATAAGTAAAGACTCTTTGCTTTTACCTATGCCTCCTGAGTCGTTCTCTTGTCTGTGAACTGTGACAAAGGGGTGTATAAACTACAGCTATGTGCATGTATGAACTGGCACCTTCCTTTATATGGTTCTTGAGTTGTTTTCAAATTTAAATTATGTTCGGCCCGCTGACAATATCGAGCAGTTCCTATTGTGAACGTTGGGAGTCACAATCAATAAACACTAGACTGGCAGATTTATTCACTTGTTTTAAGAAATAAATACATAGAATACGATTGTCATTGGTATTATTACTCACTTTTTCAGATAGTCTCTTAAGGCTTATGGCCCAAGACTATACAGTATACTTATCTTTCTCCATGTGGTCAATGGCCTGACATGTTTGGACACTCCTGACTTCAAGCCTCTGTCCACTAGATTTTGCAGAGCTACTACCTGGGACCCTGTGCTTACTGGTGCTGGCTGTCCAGGACTGACAACAGACAATCCTGGTGCTTTCATTTTAGCCTACAGTAACTGATTAACTGGTTTTGATAATTGTGTTGAACCTGATTAGTTTCACAAACTACATAAACTCTGATAAAGTCTGATTATTCCTGTTGTTGGAAAACTGTTATTAGCAACGTTGCTGCATCTCCAGATCTCAGCGATGAGTCATCAATAGGAATGATGGTTAAATTTTCTTTTTTTAAAGAAGATGCTCATTTTTCCTCCTTAGTGCCACACAGACTATGAGATAACTTACCTTCTAATTCCTGAGAAAACTGGGGACCTGAAGTCCTTTTTCTTCATGAACTCAATGATTTTGAGTTCTCTCTTAGCAGTTTGGGCAGGAAGCTCAGGGGCAGAGAGGAGCAGGGCTCGTTCAAGTTTGGCCTCAGATACAGGCCAGTTTAGCAACTCAGACACACACAGACTAGGTGTGGTTGTGTGGAAGTGCAGGATTTTGGAAACAGTGGTAGGTAGGTTTTTGAAAGTGGAAAGGTAAAGAGGTTATACAGGAAAAATAGGCAAAAGAAAGAGAAAAAGTGAGCATGCAAAATGAAAACAAATCAAAGCATAAAACACAGAAGGGGGGGGAGCACATATTCTGTATACCTCTATATGTGGACTGGCCTATTTGTCATTCATGTCATGTCATTTGTCATCATTTTCCTGCTTAAACAGCTGCTTGTCGCTTGCTCTCGCCTCTATTCTATTCTATATTCTTGCCTTTGTGTGAGAAACTACGAGAAGAGGCTCCTAGATCCTTAAATATCACTGGGACTATACATTTTTTGTGGATATATTAGAACAATTTTAGAACCTCCTCAGAACTTATTAAGCATGACCTACCAACAGCAATAGCCTGAACTGCAGTGACTGGAAATGTGGTACTTAGCTAAAGCTAATTATTAGCAAGATGCGTCCCTTCTCAACAGAGAAATACCCCAAACTTTTACAGAAGATCGCAGTTCTGGAAACCAAAATTCACCAGCTAGAAGTGAACTTGGAAGTGAATGGACCATGTGGGAATGACACAAATTTTCCATGGACCCAAAACAGTGGACAAAAGCATGCTAACACATGACTAATTAGCCCCAACAAGATTACTAAGAAACAGGAGGGCTGTGTACCGGGTAATAAAACTACAAGTGGTAGTCCTCCCTGGAACTGTCTTGGTGCAAGGCCTAAGAGCAAATTATTGCCCTGGGAAACGGGAGGACAAGTAACGGGCAGAGCACAGCACCCTGAGATTTGTGATATGACCGGATGGCCTTCATTATCATCCAGGCAGAGTGCCTCTTCTACCCCTGTACTTAGTAGGACACAGCCGTGGACTAGCAATAAAAAAAACTCTCAACAACTAAGTGTTCATCTGGACAACAGATCTGCTACACTGCTGCAGGACACTGGATCTCCATCTGACAACCTGGATTACGTCTCATCGTCAAACAGCAGGGTTAGTAACTCAAAAAGTAAAAGGTTACAAGGAAAGCTAACGACAGGGCGTCAAACTCTGATTGTGGGTGACTCTGCTGTAAGAGATGTAAAAAGCATGTTCAGTAAAACACCTAAATACTCTGCAGAGTTCCCCAAGGCTCCATTCTGGGGCCTTTTCTGTTTAACATCTACATGCTTCCACTGGCTCAGATTATGGAAAACAACAAAACAAGTTACCATAATCATGCGGACGAAACACACACATTTACATAACCTTATCACCAGGGGACCATGGTCCAATACAAACATTGCATTTAACAAATCAACAACTGGATGTTCCAGAACTTTCTTAAATAAAAAAAAACTGAGGTGGTTGTTCTTTAAGCCAAAGACGAACGATTAGATGTCAGCAGTCAACTTCAATTGGCAATGTTAAAAACAACAGACAAAGCCAGAAATCTTGGTGTAGTAGTCATGGACTCAGACCTGAATTTCGATAATGTCACAATACTATCACCTTAAAAATATATCAAAGGTTGTCCATGCTTTTATCTTCAGTAAACTATAAATAAATAAATACTGTAACAGTGTCTTTACAGGTCTCCCTAAAAAATCAATCAGACAGCTGCAGCTGATTCAGAACGATGCTGCTCCAGTCCTTACTAAAACCAAGAAAGTGGATCACATCACTCCAGTTCTGAGGTCTTTACACTGGCTTGGTTTATAAATTAGGCTACTTAATAGTTTAGGGCCAAAATACATTTCTGATCTTCTGCTACATTATGAACCACCCAGGCATCTCAGGTCATCTGGGTCACGTCTGCTTTCTATTCCCAGAAAGTAAAAAAACACGTATCTGGAACAAACTCCCAGAAAACTGCAGGTCTGCTGCAACCCTCAGTTCTTTAAATCAAGACTGAAGACCTTTCTGTTTGACACTGCCTTTTAATATATCAGGTAATTACCATGCGCTGTAACTTTTATTCATGCATGTCATACCTGTCCTATTCTATTAGCTTTTTTATTTTCTATTCTCTTTATCGAAAGTTTTTGTTTTTAATTGCTTTTAATTGCTCTTTAATGTTTTATGTAAAGCAGGTTGAGTTGCCTTGTTGCTGAAATGTGCTGTATAAATAAACTTGACTTGCCTTCAGTTTTGACAAAAAAAAATAATAATTTTGTGCTTCAATCATTTTAGCAACCAACGGTAGTTTGTACATGGAGGAAAATGAAGGACGTGGGACTAGTAAGTGCATTGATTTGTACCTGTTTCCATGGACATGGGAGGCACAGAAGGCGAAGCTGTAGTGCAGCAGGGTGGGGTCGATCATGGCTCCGTTCTCAGCCCTCTCCAACAGATCGCTCAGGTAACATAAATGCCGATGGCAGCCTCGAACGCCGTAGCGAGCACAGTACTCATCTAAGACAAACACCTGACCGGGACTAAACCAGCCCTGTGGGTAACACAAACAAACATTGCTGTGTGAGGCAAACAGATATTTAGTACACACATACATATTCCATACAAGACTGCAAGCCTGGCAGCATGCTTCACAATACTTGTATCTTTACCCATAGATACAACATAGATTAGGTGTGTACAGGACATATGGGTCTTTGAATGAAGTGAACCTTTGCCATGCTTTGTTTGGCAGTTGGTGTGTGTAATCTACAGACTGTACAGACATTCATGTAGCTGTATTAGGTCCTTTTCCCACCCAGGTGCGTCTGCACTGGGTTCCAGAGGCAATCCCAGCCATCCAAGTTAATGCTTGATAATCCACCACCTGCGTCACGGAAACGTGCGTGAAGGGGGTCTGCGCTCTGCTAAAGATACACGCCAGGTCTATTTTCACACAAGCCATGGGGGGTTCGGACAGCCGAACCTCCTCCCCCCCAACCACCACCCCAATGTCTCCTCTACAACACCACAGATGACGAGAGATTAATCTTGGAGATAAAAAAAACCATAATACATTATTACAAATCCTTTTAATAAGGACAACGCGAAAAAGAGAAGGCATGGAGTTTAATTGCAGGAGAGCTCAGAGTGGAAGGTAGATACGAGCTTAATAAATATGTGATTGTTCTTTCAAGTACTTGTAGAGACAATACAATCTGCGAGTCGGGCAGCAAGACACTCCGCACCAGACGCGCCTGGTGGAAAATGCGAATTAGGTCCTCAGCCTCCTTCAAACGAAGATTGTCAGATCATCAAATCACTACTGAAACACCTCCCCCACACCTTTCTCACAGTGTAATCAAGTGGGCATGCAACAATTTAACTAACTTTCCAAAAAAACAATCCAACAATTATGCCCTCTTTGTGCAGGCAGGGTTTGATTTTTCTCAGTTACATTAAAAAGCCTTTCCTTACCAAGCAGGAGTAGGAGTCGTTGAGTCTGTGGTCCAGAGTGAGGCGCTGTACCAGCTCAAACAGCGAGCCATGGTCAAAGTTGCAGGGGTTGGCTGAAATGAACTCGTCCATGCCGTGCTTCTGGGCTCGATCAGCATCTGTAAACAGTCATTTACCCATCAAATGAGGAGCCAGACAGAAAGACAGACAGACAGACAAAAAGAAAGAGGAGGCAGATGTCTGTGCCTGACAGAAAAAAATGTAATGAAGTTCACCATGGCACTCACTTAATTCGTATGTGCAACAGAAACTCCTATGAAGTGTCAACAATACAGCAATGCTGTACACACCTTTACAACAAGGGTTAAAGTTAACTGCAAGTTTAAGCTAAATAAAGTAAACTCTGAAAAGTGTGAAAAGTGATGATTTAACAGCACTCTATTATCTAAACAAGTGATCACATTTTTAAATAAGTGCCAATCAGTGATTAGGTGAAGTGTCCAGCATTGACTCCATTGTGGGCCCTTCATCAGGGTTGGAAGTTTTGACTCAACAAGCAGGTAAAAGGTTAAGGTTGACAGAAGAGTTTTCCAGGCAGCTATCAAGAGCTGATCTCAAGGTTGATGGTTAGTTCTGAAGTCTGAGGTTCATGTTGTATTCATGCACAGTCAGACATTCATGTCTATATACAAGTCACATTAAACCTATGTAGCTCTAAACATCTTTTCAGGTTTAAGTCTATATTCTACCAATGCGTGTAACTCCATTGATTTTGTATAGGACTGTGAGTGCTGTCAAAACATAGCAGCGTAGCAGTACACATCCAGTGTGGTAGATACTGAGGACTGTGGCCAGTGTAGACAAGGTGCAAGACTGCAAGATCAAGTCAGCGTTTATGAGTACATGCAGGGAGGATACAGCAAAACACAGCAACTACAGCATTTTACTGTTGCCCGCTGAAAAGGTACACTCATAAACATATGAGTTAATTGCCTTGCTGGGGCACATCATCATTAGTTTATGAAGAAGTAGTTTCAGAATTAACCAAGCTTCCACTTTGACGTTATAGGTTGATGCAACAGTCAAAATCAAAATGCTGGCATAAAATTGTGTAACTTATAGTTGAATTCTACGAGAAATCAGCTGTTGGCATAAACATAAACAAGAACAAAAAAACGAAAAATCATTGCCATCACAATCACAAGAAATCAACATGTTTGAGATATGTGGATTAACACTGTAAACAAATCTTGATTTGAGAGCATAATTGCCTGATGGTCTCTTATCGTAGGGACTACCTCTAAAAAAGAAGACAAACAACCAAAAAGTCTTCTAGACATGTCTGTGCACTCTGTAGTGAGAGTGTCATGTTCCCAGTTGACTCATTAAAATGCACTGACAGTCTTTTGACTGGTATTTTAATAGTAAATAAAAGACAAGCCTTCAGAATTAGAAGTCGCTGTACAGCTAAATGGACTGCCTTTACAAGAGTAAAGCTACAACTTCTCTACGCTTACAACTTCTCTACGCTTTGGACAAGTCTACTGCCTTATAAAAGGATATTACATTTACCTTGATAAGTCAGTTAAATGCTACGCCACCCACCTTAATTAATCCTGCAACTCAAAAGTAACCAAGGTCTAGAACTGTTACCCATAATAACATCCAACAGTCGCCCCACAACACCCATCAACCCTCCCCATTTCTAAAGCCACTTCAATGTAGTGGACCTGGCCCCGGCCCCCTGGTGTGGCCTCTAATTAATCGCTGTCCTGAACATCTCAGAGTGAGCAGAGGATGTGGTGGCCCCACACTAATCTTAATTGTTCGCAAAATAGGAGGCTTAAATAGAATTTGACAACAGGTTTTTCACTTGCTTGCCTGGTGGTGTGCTCTACGTACATCAGGGTGCTATAGGAGGGATTGGGGAATGTCTTGCTTTCTCTTTGCCAGTGTTGCTGGGGGCTGTAAATCCATGCAAACCTGCAGGCTGGCCCCAACAGGCTTTGCTGAGGTACAAAGGGGACATGGGGAACCTGCAGTCTCCACTTTCTTGGATGTGAGATTTACATGTCAATACGTTTGCCAATTCTGTATACTGTAATGATGTGTTAATATGCTGAGCTAATGTCGCACCGCATTGCTTTTGCCAAATAACAAACCTAACCTTACACCACCCATGAATATGCTTAACAGACACTGCCGTTATATCACCTTTAACCTGACAGCTAGTATTAATACTGAAACCCCATTGCATTTAATCTGCAATAAAAGCACTGATTTGCTGTGCACACCGCATGGGACCCAAACAACATCCAGTAGTCCTAGCTATCTGGCCCCAGCTCAGCTTTTTAGTATGACAACTGGTATGTGGTCATTTGATTAAAAACATCTTTATTTATGATTATACACCATGTAAGATACAGGGGGAGCAGTGAATGAGTGAACGAGGAAGTGATTTTGATGAACAGAAAGAGTGCTGCCTGAAATATTAATTAACATTGCTTATGTTGTCATTGCTGGCAAGCTGCCGTGTGAGCTGTATAATCAAGTCTGGGCCAAAGAGTAACAGAACAACACACTGGGCAGCTCATCGTAGGTTCAATTAAACGTTGATGGTGAAGAGACAGTGGGAGTGTGGACACAGCCTTGTCCCATCAGACAGGACAAACCTGGGATGGATGGGAATGAAGGGTATACCGAGCTACATAGCGATCAAGAGATTTGTCAGCCAAAGTCCTCTTCACTGCCCAACGAAAGCACCCCAGCTGTCAATCAACAAACAAAACAAAGAGCGGGATGCTGGGAGCTGATTGTGTCCCCTCAACAAGTCCCCCCACCCTCCCCCAAAAATCTAAAAAGGTGACATTGTGGTGCCCCTTTGGTCTGTAGCTGGTGGCCTGTCAGGTCTGTTTGATGTGAGTGAGCGGGAACGGAGGCGGGAGGGCTGGACAGTAACATGCAGTGACATTAGTCACCCCCGTCTGTCTGGGCTGGGGAAGGACGGCCCTGACAATGATTGATGGCTGCTATTCATTTATAGATCCAGAGGAGAGGAACCGGGAGGCAGCGGACACACTGCTGGTCCTGGGTTTGATGGTCAAAAGCATTTGGGGCTATTTAGCATGTGGCTTGCTTTTTTTGTGGACTGACCATGAAAGACATTTAGATCTTTCTGTCACTACCCATGTGAAGAACCTTATTGATGCCCTAACACATAGTCTCTCCAATCCACAGCACTGCACACCTAGGGCCCTATTTTAAGGATCTGAAACACAAGTATGAAACGCAAAACGCAAGTAGCTTTGTGTGCAGATCTCGGCCGCTGTTGCTATTATACCGGCGGGATAAATGACTCTTGCGCCCGACGCAAATCTGAAATGGGTTGGTCTGAAGTATCTAGGTGTGGTTTGGGTGTAACGTGAAAATAACCAATCGGAGCGTAATCTCACGTTCCCTTTAAGAGCAAGTACACTTGTTCCATGGCGGATTGCTATCATAACGGCAGATTTGCCTGGCGCACGCCAGCGGGAGCTGTACGAGATGCGGCAAAGTAATAAATGCCCGTCTTGTCCGGGTGGCGATGTTGCTGCGGCCTCTCGGGGGCATCTCCTCAAGTCTGGAGAGGATTGCTGCAACCATGAAGTGTGGGCCTCCAAACGCACCACCTGCTCCTGTTGTGCCCCTTCCTCCTCCCCCCACTCCATCTCCGTCCACCCGCTCCACCAGGAGCACATCACGCATTACTCCTGGACCAGATTCCGCCGGAGTGTCCAATCCCACCGTAGTTCAACATCACGTCTCCTTAGGGCTGGGCGATATATCGATATTATATCGATATCGTGATATCAGACTAGATATCGTCTTCGATTTTGGATTTCGTAATATCGTGATATGACATAAGTGTCTTTTCCTGGTTTTAAAGGCTGCATTACAGTAAAGTGATGTCATTTTCTGAACTTATCAGACTGTTGTAACTGTTCTATTATTTGCCTTTACCCACTTAGTCATTATATCCACATTACTGATGATTATTTATCAAAAATCTAAGTGGGAAGATATTTTGTTAAAGCACCAACTGTCAACCCTAGAATATCGCTGTATTATCGATATTGAGGTATTTGGTCAAGAATATCGTGATGTCTGATTTTCTCCATATCACCCAGCCCTACCAACGACATATATACAATATTTGCTGATGTCTTAAAGTCAATGTAGGGCTGGGCAATATATCGATATAAAAAATGTATCGATATATTTTTAAATGAGATATGGAATTAGACCATATCGCATATATCAATATAGTTCAAATTTGATCCTTGCTCCAAGCAATCTGCTGACTCCTTTTGGATTGGCCTCTTTTATTTTATAGGCTTTTTATTTAAGATATTTTTTTTTTATTTAAATGTGCACCTTATGGAGCTTTGATTTAAAAAAAAAAGGTATTCCTGTTGTTATACAGTATTTATGTTTACATTATATTGTTATTTGAAATGCTGTGCATTTAATCATCAACAAGGTGAAGAAACCGGTTTATTATTTATTCATTTGATTTTGCAACTGTTCACTGAAATAGCCGGTTTCTATGAAACTACTAGTGACATGTCATATTTGGCTTTGACTTTGACTGAACTGCTCTCACTGTGCGGAAAAAAATATCGGGATATATATCGTATATCGATATTCAGCCAAAATAGCCAGTAGTAGTTTGCCACTTCTGAGCAGATACACAAACAACATGGCAGCGACAGGGACTAACATTAATTATTTTCTTAACCAGTCGTTTCATCACTTACTTAACTGTAATCTCCGCCGAAATGACCCGCAGCTCGTGGTGCTGTGTCCCCGGCTGACAGTCACCTATTCTCGGATATCTGAACCACCAGGTACCGCTGACCTGACGGAGCACCATGCGGGGCACCGGAGCCGATGTTGAGGAACTCTGATGCGGCTCAACACGTCTACTTAATGCTGCTGATACGACCGAGCTGTGACGGAAGTCTGTAGCGGCTTAAACGACTAGCAATCGGCGCTCTGTAGCACGGAACTCTGCTTCGACGTTTGTTTTTATCGCTACGGAGGAGCTTGCTACAGGTGTGCTACATTCAAGAGACCATCATGGGATGTTAACGTACATTACTCAGTAACAGGTGAAAACCATAGACAGTATATAATGGACCAATAGACCCCGTTGTTCTGGACGGAGACCATAGACAGTATATAATGGACCAATAGACCCCGTTGCTCTGGACGGAGACCAGTGAAGGCTATTAGAAGCACTTTTCCGGTGATGGCCAGCTTTACTGCGCAGCCTCCAACTGAGAGAATGTGACGTGAGCAACGTGTCTGAAAGCTGTAAGTCTTCTGGTAGCTGTGCCAAGAGAAATCTCAATCATTTCCAATCTTACAGAGACGGAGAGCGTAGGTGTATGTGAGGAGATAACATAAGCACAGGCAAATTATTGCTAACTAACATGCTAGTTAACATTAGTAATTAAACCTAAACAGCTAATGTAAGTCGAAACTGCCTGCGAGCTTCTCCTGTACTATACGGTAATTCCTCTACTGTGCGACAGTAAGTCACTTGGTTATGACACAATCGTTAGCTTATTTTTACAAAAACGTCTGCTACGGAGCTGTAACGTGAGGTACAAGGTAATGGAGCCTTTTATACATTGTCGTGTTTCTTTAGAAATAAACAATGGACAAATAGAGTCTTTAAACGCTTCAGATGTAAAGTTATTCGCAGTCAAGTGACGTAAAAAAAAATATGGCGGTCAGTGTAATGCTAACAAGAGGTGATCGCTTCGTAGCAACAAAATGGCGCCATCGGAGGTTTGCGTTCTGAAGCGAAGCTTACCCCCTTGGTGAAAACAGGGGCAAGGTTGCGCAATAACGTTAAAATGATTTGAACTTTTAGCGAGGAATGAGAAGTGAATTACCTGTAGACCTATGTGTGAAAACAACTTTATCTCACGCATACGTTTTGTTGTTGTTGAATATATAGCCCCCCAAAAAAAAAAAAAAAAAAATAAAAAAACTGGTAGGGAAAACACTCAAACCAATTTATATTTCCACAAAATTGGCATGAATAATCATAATGGTATACATGCCCCATGTGTGTGCATGAGTCAAAACAAATAAAATAAATAAATACAAACAAATAAAACTTGTTTTGAACAATTTCTTTGTCATCTGCAGATTGATTTTAAGTAGGGGGAGAAAAAAATCGATTTAAATCTTAAATCGGATTTTTTTTTTTTTTAATCTGGGATTTTTTTTTTTGATATCGCCCAGCCCTAGTGTACAAAGGCAATTGTTCTGAGTGCAAGATAGGGCCCCTAGTCTTTATCAACGACGTTTCATTTCTGGGATTGTTCAGGTGTCACTGGAAATTCCGCCATGTCCCTCTTTTCATCACCTTCCTCTTTCTTTGTGTTGGTATTCTAAACTCCATTGGATTTATGAGGACTATGGTTAACTGTTCCTCAGATCTCTGCAAGGTAAATCCAGACAGCTAACAAGACTGTCTGTCCAATCTGAGTTTTCTATTGTACGACTAAAACAACTTTTAAAACTTTTAAACCAAAACAACTTCCTTCCCCTGGCTATTTTGCATAGGCACCGTTGCCCCATGCGGAGCTTAGCACCGCCCACGACAATTCCGACTGGTTTAAAGAAATGCCAATAAACAAGAGCACGATTTTCCAACATCCCCAAATGCTGTGTGGGGTAGCCAGACCGTCTTTCAGCGCGCTTTGGTGGAGGGTCTGGTAAAGCTAGAATATACAGTATGAGACTTTGGCTAATTTGTTTAAGAGAATACATGATGCTTATTATGTTAGCTGCAACATATTGTTTAAATGCAGTTAGTACAACATTGAAAGTGCATTACATCATATGAAAAAGTAATATGAAGGAAGGGGAAACCAGAGTGTGTACTTCACATCCTGTCCTGTACTGAGTGTTGAACCAAAACCAAGCACTTTGAGTACTAAAGAGAACCCTAAAATAAAAACCTTTACCATGCTAGTTGCAATGTAATTCGTAGAGGACAGGGTTGTGGTTTTAAGACTACAAAGTTTAACTGAACATTAGGAGAATCAGGATATATCAGAATTAGCATTCACATCCGTCCACGTGCATATATGTCAAAAAAAGGAACGATAGAAAAGAAAACTAAATTGGACAGAAAAAAAAGCCTATCAAACTTCATAATTTCACTCAAACTACAGTATGATTACAATCTTGTACTACAATATGTCAAAACTAATTAAACAATGAGTCATAAAAAGAAAAAGGAGTAAACTGTGCAGATCAGTTTCACCTCTCAGGCAGCGGAAAACAGAGCTCTTAATTCCATCTTTGTTGTTACAATGTTTTAATGTGGTCTATTCAGATTTCAGTCGGGGGTTGGGTGGGTGGGGGTGACATGATGTTATATTATTCATTGCGCTGCTCCAGGTGTGAACTGACAAGTAGTTATTTGGTAACATTGACTGATTGGTGCCTGATTTAATTGTGCAGCAACCACACTGTATTATTCATTGGCTGGCACTTTTAACTTGGTAATTACCAGCTGCTGGGACTCAGTGGGACTCCGGGTGGTTGTGTCAAAAACAGCTCGCTCACTAGATTCACCTACACAAATGCACGCAGGAAGCACTTTTTATTTATTCAATGTGTGGGTCTGCACCCAGTTCTCTTTAAGTCAGTCAGGCGGTATTGGGTTTATGTTCTGTAGATTCAGTCCATTGAAATGTTCTTGAAGTTTTCATGTTTTTGGTAACTGATATACAGGCAAGTGTATGCCTTCCAGCCCAGGGTTGTTGTTTTTTTACAGTGTTTTTTTTTTACAATTAAGCAATTTGATAATACCTTCATATGTGAGTAGGGATGTGAATTGATAAGATTTTAATGATACCAATGTCATTATCGATTCCGCTTATCGGTCCCATTCTGTATCGGTTTCCATATTGATTCCAGGTCAGTTTTCTGTGTGAAAAAAAGTAAGCCTAAGCAGGTTTTTCAGCGTCAACGCAACTGCTTCATTCATATCTCTGAGTCTGAACACAGTGTAGATGATAAATGGGAGAACATTTGTGCAGCATTTGTTTTCATTTAGGTTTGAGTCATAGAAACCTTCTGCTAAGCCCGCCTGCGTGGTGCTGATGTTATTGTAACATATTGTGCGTAGTCATTGAGTGTCAAATACATGGAACCATGTTACGTAAAAAGATCTTTCAGCATATTGCTGCGGTTTACATACTTTGTTAAAATGATCATGTTCCAGATATTATAAGAGCAGCAGTGTTGTCATCTTTCTACGTGAAATGAAGCCACACTTTCCACCATGCCTCTTTATTGTTGCAAGTTTCCAGCAGCAATTGCAATGTGCAACTGACAGAAAAACATGGCGGCATCAATAAAAGGAATTAATAAGCTCGGAGGCATGAGATTCCAACGGATTTGGAAGCCGTTCGCAACTGGAACTGGTTCTCGATTCCCATCCCATATCTAGGGCTGTCCTCGACTAAAGAAATTCTTAGTCGACTAACACTTATACGATTTTGTCGACTAATCGATTAGTTAATTTAATTGACAGAGCTGTGCACTTTGAGAGGTGGTTAAGACTAGAAAAGCACAATATAAATGTAGTTAATTAACAATCTGTAAAACTGAGTTTCTCCACAATTAATCCTGCAAAAGCACCACTTTAAATCTTGTGTTTACCATAAATGTGCTCAGAAGTTTCTTGGAAATAAGTAATTAAGCATGAATAAGCATAAAAAATGACTAATCGACTAAAGAAATCTTAGTCGATTAAGACCAAAACGACCGATTAGTCGACTAATCGACTAAGAGGTGGCAGCCCAGCCATATCCCTACAGTATCTATGAGATAATCTACATGTTATATGTTGATAAAACTGGTTGATAAAGGTAAGGCAGTTTTTATTGACTTGTAAAATATAGCTGCCTTACAGTGATGTTAGCTTGTCATTTAGAGAATGAACAGAGCAACTTTAATTCTTAACAGCATTGATCAGGCGACGAGGTTTACATTCAAACAAATTCCAACTAACGTATATTTTATTTGAGCTTGATTTTTTGACAACGTGACAGGCTTACTGTGCAGTCTTTCCTTCTTTCTTTCTTCAACATAAAATTGCCTTCTTTCAAAAAAAATACACAAATCTTTGCAAAGCAGTCGTATCCTGACTGACGTACAGTTAAATACAATGATAGTGAAGGGCGAGGGTTATGTTTCAACATTGGTGGGGGGAGGGGACATTTTGAGCGTCAAACACTTGATTTCCTGCATATTGGTGAATTTTTAATTAGTTCAAAACTTTCTGCATATTCAAAACATCATCACGTGTTTGGGGATGTTTTTTTTTTAGGAATCATGTACATCTCGACAACAAATCTGTTAGAGAATGAGACTTTGTTATAGCCAGAAACTCCAAAATGTAAAGCTACATAAAAGACATGACAATCAAAATCAAAAGTAATCACATCTTTATTTATCACGTTCCTGTCTCTTTCTTTCTTTCTTTCTTTCTTTCTTTCTTTCTTTCTTTCTCTTTCTTTCTTTCTTTCTTTCTGTCTTCCTTTCATCCTATTGAGCTGACATCCTCTGTTCTATCTAACTGTTCTCCAACTGACTTTATATTTATTTATTTCTTTAACTGCCCAATGTAACAAAGTAGACAGTTCATGTTTTCCATACATGTTTTGAGCCCCTTGAACTAAATATTTTTTTTTTTTTTTTTTTTTTTTGGGGGGGTGTATTCCCTGCAAACCTACGCCTATGATGACTGTAGTTGCCCTATGCTCGAAACACTGAAAGTTCTGAACATTCTTGGAGCGTTCACCAGGCTCTACTATGGACAATACCGTTTCACAAAACCACTGTTCTGTTTGGTTTTAAACTGTATCAAAGGTTGTAACAAGCTGACTATAACTGCTACTGCAAACATTTTCCATCACAGATATTATTTTCCTTAATTAATCCCCTCACTAATTTGTGCAATTATTTCGTGATGCAGGGTATCTTTGCAACAGCAGATGGCGTGGTAAATTCCGTCCATTTATGTTAAACATTTACATCAGTTATGTTGTTAACTGAGAAAAGAATATTGACATTGTTAGAACAAAAATATAAGAATTTGCAGAGCAAGCAATTTCAAAAAAATTAAACAGAAATGTATATAATCAAAAGAAAACACCCTTCCCATGAAAAACAAAATACACCACATTTGCAAAATGGCAGACTTGTGGCGAATTTTTCTAACGACGGTGATATGGCAACCATCACACATTTTGTCAAAAAATAAACATGCTATAGCTTTGCAGCAATCACAATGAAGTCCTTAAAAAAAAAACTCAAGAAACATAAAATGTAACCCCGACCTACAATGCAGCACTTTTGTATGTATCCATGACAAATGAACAGTCAGTCCCTGCTGTACACATGGCAAATATGCTGACAACGGCCAAAACATGCATGTTAGTGTGTCTTTTATTTCTGTCCTCCCACAGAAACACCAGAAAGTTATCACAGGAGGAAGAGCGATGGCCAACAAAAGGAAGAAGAGAAAGAATGGAGAGGGGAACACTTACCCTTTAATCTAGCTACAAGATAGCAGGGTCAGGGTTTAGAAGAAGAAGAAAAAGAAGAAGAAGACAAGGAAGAAGGAACAAACAGAAACATAAAGACACACAGCAAAGCCAAAGACACTAACAGCAGTTCTACAGCAAGGAGCCAAGCAGCACACAGAGAAAGAATAAAAGTAGCAGTTGAGCACATGTACAGTACATGAGCAGGAGGAGGACAAACTAACAACACCTTTGGCTAATGTGTAACAAATGTAAAGTAGGAGTAGAAGAAGAGAAAACATGATGCCGTGAGCGATGAAAAAGAATGGCCAAATATTCATATTTTACAATATGGATAGAGAGTGTAGAAGTAGGCTTCTGAGGCTGCTGATCTTCATGTCAAAACAAAACATGGGGCTGTGATAGACAAGAGTATCCCATTTCCTACAATGAGTTCAATCAATCAATGTCCTCCTTAATTTGATGGGTTAAACGCTACTAGCAAATGCGTTGAGGAGGGCTGGGGGTGTGATCACCTACGTGTTGTTGTCATTACTTCGACAGAAACTACGCACTATAGCTTTAACTGTTGACAATATGACAAGTATTTGAATGAAGGCTCAAACATGTTTGCCAAAAAATAAGTTGACCAACTACAATGGATGCTACGTCACCAAGTTAGTGGAACTAAAATTAGACAATGGCATGGTTGCATCTTGTTTGGGGCAAAGCATTTGTGTAATGTGTGAACTAATGCCTATCATACACTAGAAGACTTTGAACAGACTTTGAAAAGACCACAGTGTGACACACATCTAAAGACAATCATCTCACATCTAATGTTCTCATAAAGACTCATAATATGTAAAGACTGGGGATCACATTATTACACATTGCAAGACAACAACTAGATTCTTTTTCAAAAATGTAACCAAGCTAACTAGCTACCGCTAGCGTTAGCTGGTAACTTGAGGGAAAGTTTGCAGATTTTCTGTTCTGTCGTACATGCAGATGATTGTCACCAGTACCCGGAGGTCTGCGTTTATCTGCCGGTAAAACTCCTGTTGGATGACGCGCTTCAGAAGGGTTGAAAATCTGCAACTTTCCGTCTTTAGTGTTTAGCTTAGCGCTGCAATATAGCAACCATTAACACCACTGGCTCTAGCTGTTGCTGCTTCCTGTTTGGTGCTGGAGGGAGCGCACCCATTGGTTGTTTACAATGTTCACATGATATAACTTCACTACCAAGACTTAAAACTTAGTACAATAGATAATAAACACATTTGATTTTGTTGAACGTCAAGAGGGGAAAAAGACTGACTGGGACTGAGTACTATGAGCACCTTACACCAAACGATTGAGACAACGGGGGCGCCCCAACTCTAACAAGACTTTCAGGATTTCATTCAGATATTGGAAAACAGTCGCTTAAGGAATCGCTTAAAAAGTTGTTTGGTGTAAGGTCGGCATAAAAGACAAATAAAACTCAGAGATGAAAACTTACAGAACTGAGATATGGGTGCATCGAGCTGTGGTGCTGTGCCCGCCCTGGAGTTGAGTTTCTGGACCTGGGTGGGAGGAACTGGCTTGTGTGACTGGCCGGTAGCTCTGTACATGGCCTGTACCCATAGGATCCGGTCCTGCTCATCGTCACTGGCAAAGATCACAGTGTCGCCCTCTTTCACAGCGTTGAAGAACGTGCGACCGCCGTCTAGACCTGAAGGATGGACAGAGGAAGGTAAGGATTGATGTGTTCACAGGAACACATATTTCAGTTTGTAATCCTTTAGATATGTCCAATTTTGTGGAATTTCCAGCTTATGATCTCATGTTATGTAAGCTGAGATACTACTACCCCAGGTCTCATTATGGTCAGGGTCCAACATAACCTCATAACCTTACCAGTAGGATTTGGCATCCAGAACCGGTTCCAACTTGGAATCATTTCAAAAATTACTATTCCAATGGAATATATATATTTTTTTTAATTGGAATCATAAATCGAAAAATTTGGTTTTGAATCCGATGATCTGTTCCAAATTTTACACGCGCAAGTTTTGGTGTCCGTAGCAACCTCCATACTTCCTGGCGCTTGTTGTGTTGAAGCCATAGAGCACAGTAAGCGTGTGCTCTAGTGTACCATTGAAAAAGTCGGTAAAACTGTGAACCACCATTGAATCAAAATAACAATTTCCCTCTTATCTGTAAAATAACCCTTGTGTTGTCTTCCCGTCAACCTTTTTGTTTGTTTTAGCTTTTTCCAACGTTTTAAATTGTTACATTTTTCTTCTACACATTTTCAGCGCTTATTTCTATGTCCCATATTTCTGATATAAAACAAAAATTAAAAACGGGTCAATGTGACCCAAAGTCAACACAAGGGATAAGCACGTGACCCATTTCCACTCCACCATTCAAAGAATCGGAATTGAGAATTAATAAGAACCGGAATCAAAAAGAAGAATCCGAATTTTTTAAATCGAAACGATGTCCAACCCTAGTTTCCAGGCAGAGGTGTACTTCAACTTTGTGCCTCCATAGATTCAGGGCATATAGGCAGCTGCATGATAATGGGAATGTTTTGTCTCCTTGTGGAGGAAGGTAGGCCTGCCGCACATTTGCATACTTCTCTAGCTCGCTGTCCCGCCCTAAATTGTCAATCAAGCACAGTTTGCTGAACTCCAGTAGTAAAGCACAACTGAGCAAAGTGCAATAAATACACAAGCACATTTTGCACTTCGCACTTAAACTATTACAGTAATTTTTTTTAAATGTCGTATTGTCTGAACAGTCATATGTGTCCTTCCTTTATGTCCTAAGATGCTTATATGTTTATGTTTTTATTCTGATTTTAATTTGATTTTAGAATGCCTTTTCTGTTACATGTTTGTTTTGTGAAGCAACAGATTGTAGCACTACGCCCAAGACACACGTTTACAGTCCTGAGAAGAGATCTAATAAAGGCTGGACTGTGGGCGTGCAGGGGCTTTCACAACAGATTTGCACTTCAAAGAGTTATCGTTATACACTTATTATTCATCGGTGCTGCCTGTTGGAATGCAGTGGTCAGCTGTGTTACCTGGCTGCGGGTCGGTGTAGTCCACGGTGTAACCGTCCAGCTGGAGGAGCTCCACCGGCTCGGCCTTCTTCTCTCGGTAGCTGCACATGGCAAAGGTGTACTGACTCACCTGCACCAATCACAGAGAGAGGAAATGTTCAATTAGCAGTTCAAATGCAACCAATAATTTGACTAATTTCTAGTTTGAAATGTGTGTTACTGTTCACCCCCGTTCCTCACCCCCCTTAACACGCACACCCAAGAAAGTGAATGTTGGTGACAGGAGGAGAAGCTCTGGCAGTCCGGCACTGGTCTGGTCTTGACTCGGTCTCAACTCCTCAAAGTCTTGGTCTTGTCTCGGTCTCGATACACTCTAGTCTTGGTGAGGACTCGGTCTCGGTTTAGGTGGTCTTGACTACAACACCGTTTAATAGCATGAACCAAGATTCCCTTACAATAAAAAGGACGCCTATTTATTTCATGACTGGTGCTACCTCACAGTGTTTGTCACAGTAATGACATATACTGCTGCAGTATGCTTCAGGAGGCTTTTGTCATTCCATGTGCAAAAAATGAAAAGTAATTCCAGTAAAGGAATGAAAATAGGAGCTCACTGTCTCAATTCGGAGTTTAGCTTTCTCTTTTTTAAGATGTAGCAGAATGTAGCAAATTGCAGTCTAACGTACAGTAGTTTTGTGTTGTGTTTTTAACATAAATTAAACATTTACATTTACAATGGTACAGTATGTATGTGTAATGTGCAAAATGGAGTGTAAGTACACAGAGCCTTGGTGGTTGTTGAGTTTAAATGAGAAAACAGTTCATGACCGTGGAAAGAAGTGGTCATTGAATTCCTTTTGTTTTAAAGCAATGGAAATTGATCTACAGTTTAGCCAGACACTGTCCTACCCTGAAAAACCCTCCCAAATGTCATTTGTTCAAGCAGCAATTACGACTTAAATTTAAACCTATCGTGGCCATGTTAGCTCAGTTGGTAGAGCAGGCGCACACAGCCGTGGGTTCGACTCTGACCTTTGCTGCATGTTGTTCCCCCTCTCTGTCCCCTTTCATGTCTTCATCTGGGAAGAATAAAGGCCTAAAAAGAATAAAGGCCTAAAAATGCCCCAAAAAATAATCTTAAAAAAAAAATTTTACACCCTCTAGTGGCTGTAGTAGTTATGAAGGGAGCCAGACAGGAAGTAAGTTGACTAAGTCTAAATTTGGGGGGTGGATGGGTCAAACAAACAGGACTTTAACCTGGGAGTGCGGGTTCATGTTCTGTTTGAAAATAACGTATACATGCTTAAAATCGCAACCTTAATGCTCAAAATCGCGACCAACGTTTTCTGGTTTAGATATGAGGTTGTATTTCCGCCACCGCTAGCTGCACTAATTTATGAAACTTTTTTGTTAAAAGTATCTTCAGCCAAAAGGAAATTACATGTACTAATTTTTTAAACAATGAAATGCTAATTTTTCCAGAAAATAATCCATGGCCAGGTACATTTTTTTAACCTCCCTCCAGTAGGCAGATCCAACATAGTAGGACCAAGAATGGATTCAAAATCAACAATCATCTGAATTCAATTCAATTTTATTCATAGTGTCAAATCACAACAGGAGTTATTTCAAGACACTTTTACAGATAGAGTAGCTCTAGACCACACACTATGAATCAGAAACACCCCAAATCTTGCATGACTTGCATAACCAACTTCATCAAAGCAAAGGCCGGCTAGTCTGGAAATGTTTATATTACATAAAATGAAATCACTTCATATGTAAGTGTGTATGTTATCCAACATGGTGAGGATGATCAAAGCTGCAGTTGGACACTTTCTGCAAAACTTACAAACAGGAAATTAGTTTTTCCATTCTATCATGGGATGATAAACCTCTCCTCCAAAAATCTGATTAACCATATTAATAACGATCATAATAAATAGAATTTTGATATTACATCCTTAAGCAATTAGCAATGAAGACTGCGCTAATACATTTTATTTTCATCACAACACCCGTGCTACACTTTTAGATGGGGCTCATTAGATGCTTTTATCGCCACACTCCCGAGGTTACTGCAAAACACTGCCTGGCGTTTTCACATTCAGGTTTGTCAGGTGCATAAATGTAGCATTTGTTAGTCTGTGAGAAACTGGAAATGCATTCATTGTCAGTGTTAATATGTGTAAAATCTGTATGTAGGTTCATTTTATTTAAAAGTGAAATCTACCTGACTGGAAAATATGAAAATATGTGTAGTTGTGTTGCTTGGAGTGTGAAAAATATTAAATGTGTAGTTAGTTGTTATCCGGTTGGCAGACGTATATGTGTGTTATTACTGAGTTTTAGAAGAATTAGGCAACATCTTGAACGTGAGGTGAAAGATGTCGTTGGCTTCAGGTTTTTTTTTACATTTTAACAATGTTAATAAAGACGTTTTGTCTTTTTGACTTTTCCACAGTGGAGCAGCTTTGATTTTCTAGGTGCCCATTGTCATTTTGTGTTGATGTGCATCAAGAGCTCAGGCTTTGTTCTTCCTTTGACCCAAGGGACTTTCCCCAAACCTGATTTTACTCCTGAAGTCAAATTGAATAAGAGTCTGCTCTAAGAAGGTAAAGTCTGCACGACATCTTAATGCTCCGGAAAAATGCTTTAATACAGGCACAAGGAACACTGACTTTTTTGTCCTGCACCAGCAACTACATGGATGTGCACAACATTGTCTTTTTTTAATAATAGTCTGCAGCCATTCTAGCGGCTCTGTGAGGCTGTACTTACTCACAGTGGTGCTTTGTGCTAAATGCTAACATCAGCATGCTCACAATGACAATGCTTAAAATGCCGACATTAAGGAGGTAAAATGGTAATGTTCACCTTACTGTGTTAGTGGGCTAACATTTGATAAGGCATGCAGCTGAGGCTGATGGGAATGTCATTAGCTCTGCAGGTATGCTCATAAACCAAGGTTGTTGGACGCATTTAAATGTTGCCCTGCTGGTGGCGCTAGATGAAAAGTCAGAGGATCACTAAAGTTATTAGACTTCATCCTGAGGGGACCATGAATGTGTATACCAATGTCATGGCGAACCATCCAAGACTGTAGTTGTTAAGATATGTCAGTTCCTCAAAGTATGCGTAATCATAGGGATCTTTAGAGTTTGCAAATTACTATTTACTGTATTTCACATCCATTTAAAAAGAGATGATGAAAGGATGATTCCTAATGGTTTGGGAGAGAGAATGTGAGGCCAGAGAGAGAGAGCGGGAGAGGGGTGGGGGTGTGTGTGTGTGTGTGGGGGAGGGGGTCCGTGACAGCTGTGTTACTTTAGTGGACCTCTCACTGTGTGTGCATGTGTGTTATTATAATCACATTATAATAAAGTGAAGTGGCTGAATAGAAGGTTAACTTGAAGATGTGTGTTCATGACCAGCAATAATGAGTAGAGGGGCTGTGTGTGTGTGTGTGTGTGTGTGTGTGTGTGTGTGTGTGTGTGTGTGTGTGTGTGTGTGTGTGTGTGTGTGTGTGTGTGTGTGCTATATTTTTTAATAGAAATGCAAATTTGTATTCTAATCGAAATGGGAAAGGGGAAAAAGGGAGAATAAGTGTCCCTGGTGTGAATGGCATGATGGTGCAGATGAGAGAGATTTGATTTTCTGTTTCATCAGAGACAACTCAAGACAGGTGTATGATTGCAGAGTTGGGCATGTGAGGGTTTAAAAATACTATGTATTGCCAATATAGAAGTATATTAAAATTAGGTTTAATTAACTGAAACAATAAACGTTAGCTGACACAAGGAGTCCATGTTTGCTTGGTTTTTAGGCACATTTAAGTGCTAAGTTGGAAATTTCAGAGCTTTTTTCGAAAAATTACAAGTTTTCCCGGTCATAATTCAACCTGGCTATGTTAAACAAAGGTCCGAAAAACTGTAATGTAACCTCGATATCACATGAGTACAACACCTTGGCTCAGCCAGCAAAACGTTTGATCCTCCTGGATGGTTGGCAAAACATCTTTAAAAGGTCCCATAGCATGAAAATTTCACTTTATGAGGTTTTTTAACATTAATAATATAACATTTTCCCCCAGCCTGTCTATGGTCCCCCAGTGGCTAGAAATGGTGATAGGTGTAAACCGAGCCCTGGGTATCCTGCTCTGCCTTAATGAAAGCTCAGATGAGCCGTTTTGGAATCTGCTTGTTATGAGGTCATAACAAGCAAGGTTACCTCCCCTTTCTCTGCTTTGCCCGCCCAGAGAATTTGGCCAACCCATGAGAGAGAGACATCATGGCTTTCAAACGAGAAAAGTGGCAGTTGGTCAAGGCCACACCCCCACCCTCCACCTTGCCCCTCCCACTCTCCTCCTCAATAGCTTCAGACACAGAAATGGCACATCCTAAGGAAAGCTCATTGTGGGACTGGCTCTAGTGGCTGTTGTTGTGCACCAAAGCTGAATTTCAGGAAAGAGACTTCAGATACAGTATTAGGGGACCACTAAGGTCTATATAAAAGAGACTTCAGATACAGTATTAGGGGACCACTAAGGTCTATATAAAAGAGACTTCAGATACAGTATTAGGGGACCACTAAGGCCTATATAAAAGAGACTTCAGATACAGTATTAGGGGACCACTAAGGTCTATATAAAAGAGACTTCAGATACAGTATTAGGGGACCACTAAGGCCTATATAAAAGCATCCAAAGAGCACCATGTCATGGGACCTTTAAATCTACAACGTGGTGCATATAGCTTCATTTGAACCTAGATAAAGAGGTCTGAACCGAAACCCGAAACTCCACATTCACACAGAAAATATCACGTTGGAAGTGAAGGATTTGCCTATGCACAATTGGAGGGATCGTATGATATCGTACGAAAAGTTAAGCACAACACTTTGTATATCTTAGGAATTTACGGCGACTGCTGAGCGGTCACATGACAAAGTTTAGCCCACCAGTCACATGATCGTTAAGTTTAGCGGTCGTTACAGTTACGTTTTGGCACCAACACGACTAGTTAAGATTAGAATAAAAGATTGTGGTTTGGATTAAAACACTAGTCCCCTTAAGAAGTACTCCCGGGACAAGAACACGACATTCCTGGGTGAAAGTCTTGTGTTTTCTCCGAGTGAGGAACTCTGGCCCCCTGCCATGGAAGATCTCCTCCCAACAAGGATCTTCGCAGCGGCAATCAATGTGGTGCATAAAGAGATGATAAACACGTGGAATACATATGAATTACACTGCATTCCCTTTGGTAGCTATATGTATGAATAGGACATGGCACTTTCAGGATTAATCTAGAGCTGTTCCACATTTTGCAGTACAATTGTCTCTGAAATAAAGCGATTAACAATATAATTGTCTCTTTCTGTAAACATTTTAAAAGACAAATTAAAGTTTGGAATGAATTCCAGGATACATATTTTGGTTACATCACTGTCATGTGGCCCAGATAATGTAATAACACAGGTACACAGCCTATGAAGTAAACAACTCCTCTTTATTATCATAAAACATTTTTTCTAACTGTATCCCCCTCATTTTTGTTGTTATGAATGTGGTTAGGGTCCAATGCCAATAATTACTTGTATAATTACAATTTGGCACATCTAATTTGGCCTTAAGACCTTAGCTAATGTTAGCAATGAATTGCGGTTAAACAAAGAAACCACGATTACCTAAAAAAATGGAAAATTAGACAATAATGTAATAATTGTTACAGGCCTAGGTGAGACCTTTCTAGTATGGATTCTGCCATGAACTCTCCTCTAGCGCCTCTCTCTCTCGACATGTGAACTTCACCCACAAGATAATTGATCTAATTTGTTAAGCGCATTGAAGTTCCAAAAAGATGGATTTTTGATTTGAGTGAAATCTTTTGAAACCTTTTCTTTAGTGCCACGCTTTAGGAAAAAGCATAGCGGGCTGTTGGTTCCATCCAAACACTGTACTGTACTCCAGCTGTAGTGGAAGCTAGCGGGGCTAACACCTTCAGTCCTGTTACTGTAACAAAAGGCCAGCATTGGCCCTGGTTTAGGTTGGTGCCTTGTGTCTTGTCACTGCTGCCTGTGTTGGGAAGAGGAAGTGTAATGACACTCTGTCGCTAGCTGTAGCTGGACTGCTGCAACTGTAGCTGCCAGTCATAGGAGCCTGTCGTCACAGATCACCAGGCCTGGCCAATCTGCCGCTGTCGCCACCTCTGCCGCTCTGCTGCAAGTGGCAGCTCTCACTCTAGCTGCAGCTGCATTCCCTGTGTGTGTGTGTGTGTGTGTGTGTGTGTGTGTGTGTGTGTGTGTGTGTGTGTGTGTGTGTGTGTGTGACAAATGAGATTCCCCACAACAGTACTGATGAGACCTGAGGCCAAGTAAAGGATGGAGGGAACCGGACCCACTCTCCAGCAGTTCCCCGGCCTCCAGGACACCACAAAGGCAAATCAGAGTCTAAACTACCGACCGACCGACCGACCAACCCCCCACACACACACACACCCCCCACCCATACCCCAAAACACCATATCTCTCTCTCTCTCTCTCTCTCTCTCTCTCTCTCTCTCTCTCTCTCTCTCTCTCTCTCTCTCTCAGCTGTCAGTCAGCAGAGAAGAGAGGGACAGGGAGAGACGGTGATGGAGAAAGAGAAAGGAAGAGTGAAGAGAGTGAAGGGGATTGCTACGTCGTTTATGTTCACATCATTACGGGAAACACATGGACATGAATACTGGAGATGATTTGCTGGATGTGGCATCTGTGTTCACAAACAAACTTCTGAGGCCAAAAGCAAAAGTTTCTATCAAAACCCTGACATGCGCTCATACTGGTAGACTTTTTAAGCCCCAATACATATGTGTGTATGTGTGTGTATATATATATTTATTTATATTTATATATATATATATATATATATATATATATATATATATATATATATATATATATATATATATATATATATATATATGTGTGTGTGTATATGGTTGAAATGTCTGTCTTTCGGGGAAAACAAGTTGAGACATTGGGTTTACATTATTGATTCTGTTAAAGGAATCAAACTTATTTGACCCGAATTGAATAAAATTGGAAATTTGCAATAGGGAATGAATTGAAGTGAATTAAATTGATTGAAACTGAATGGAACTAACTTGAGCTGAATTGAAGTGAACTGTACGGCAGTGAGCTAAAGTTAAATTAATGTAGCTGAACTAAAGTGAATTAAAAAAGTGACCTGAACTAAAAATGAAAAACATTCAAGTGAAGTGAAACTGCATTGGAGTGAAGTGAAATGCATTGACCTGGAGAGAGCTGAAGTGAAATAAAATAGTGAACTTAACCAAACTGAAATGTAGTGATCTCAAATAAAGTGAACTGAATTCAAGTTCACTGAACCAACGTATAGTAACATTTTCAGATGACACTGTCCTTAGTTTGCTTACTAAAGAAAGCAATATAAACTGTGCTGTGCACAAGTTTGTCAACTGGTGTGATTCACACCAACTTCATATTAGCACAAGCGAAACTGTGGAAATGCTGGTAGACCCCAGATCAGCTGGAGAGCCGAGCCCTGTGGCCATCCATGGTTATGACATCAAGCAGGTGTCCTCCTTTAAATATCTAGGAGTTTATATTGATAATGACCTGAGCTGGCACACACATGTAACAAATGTCTGTGCCAGAACTCATCAGCGTCTCCACTTTTTGCGCAGACTTAGAGTGTTTGGGGGTCTGTAAAAATATCATGTTAATCTTCTATAGAGCAACAATAGACTCAATTCTTCAGTATGGTATTATCAGCTGGTTTGGGAATTTGACTGTCAAATCCAAAACTCTGATTTTCAATCTGGTTAAGACGGCAGGCAGAATTATGGGAACACCTGCACCTCTCAACCCGCAGTAGCTTTTTGATCAGGCAACAATCAGGCAGGCTAAGACCATTCTATCTGATAACTCTCGTGTTGTCCTCAGAGTTTGAGCTATTGAACTCAGGAAATAGGTACAGGGTTCCTTTGTGCAAATATAACAGGTATAAGCACTCATTTGTTCCTCTCTCAGTCAAGCTCATTAATGAGCAGCGATGAACGTATGACTTTGAATTCTTTATCCATATCTGTGAATGAATGTATGTATGGATATGAATGGAGGAATTAATGCATTTGTATAACTGAATGTATGGATCATTTTGAATGGATAAATGCATGTTTATTTATGACTGAATGCAAGGATGCTTAATGAAAGTAGGAATGAGTGTTTGTAAGGCATGTATTGGAGAACGGAAGATTGTAGGAAGGATGGTATAGAAAATGGTAATTTGCAATTTGCATAGCTCTTTGAGTAGCCCAAATGTTTACTGTACATTTGTCTTTTAATTGTTTAACTCTGTGCTTGTTATGTGTCTCTGTTGTAACTCTTATAGCAATTTCTCTCAGTGTCCAAAACAAATGTTTCCTTAGGGAGACTAATAAAGATACTTTGACTTTGAACTGAATTTAAATGAATTGAAGTGAAATTAAGGGAAAGTAACTGAGCTAAATTGTGAAAGTGAATTAAAATACACTGAAGTGATGGGAACTTAGGGCTGGGCAATGTATGGATATTACAACAACATCCATTTCCGAGGCTAGATATCATCTTACATTTTGGCTATCATCATTTTGTGATATGACAGTGTTGTCCTTTCCTGGTTTTTAAAGGCTGCATTACAGTAAAGTGATGCAATTTCCTAAACATACCAGACTTACTAGCGGTTTTATTATTTGCATTTACCCACTTAGTCATTATATCCACATGATTATTTATTCATCAAAAAAATCATTGTGTATATATTTTGTGAAAGCACCAAGAGTCATCCCAACAATATCGATGAAAATATTGTGATGTTTGATTTTCTCCGTATCGCCCAGCCCTGTGTGAACTAAACTGAAGTGAACTGAAAGACAGATGTGTACATATGTGCAGTTAAATTTGGCCCAGCATGAACACGCGAGGTTCAGCTGATCTGTAATCTGCCTGGATGCTCGGAGGAGGGGTGACCCAAGCCACAACCACTGTACTGATTATGAACTGATGGGGGGGTGGAGGAGGAGGAAGGAAGAGATGACAGGCAAGTGATCCACCACAGGGAGGAGGGGAGTAGATGTGGAGGAGGGATCGAGGAGAAATGTACAAAAAAAGAGGGGGATGAAAGAAAGAGACAGAGGAAGTACATGAACAGTAGGAGAAAGAAGTATAGCTGAGATAAAAAGAGGGGTGGGGGGTGGGTTGGGCCTTGTATCATGTGGACGCGCCGACAGTGTTGTTGTCATTACTTAGAATTCCTCATGGGGGAGACAGAAACTACGCACTATAGCTTTAGGCAGTGTTGTAATGTAATAATTACAAAATTGCACTTAAGTAGAATTTTCATGCATCCGTAATTTACTTCGTTATTTATATTTCTGGAAACTTATACTTTTACTCCACTACATTTCCCCTAAGCATCTTTGTTACTCGGTACTTGCTGGAAACGCGTTTGTACGTTTGTAGAGTGAAAGATGCTTCCTCACAAAAAAATTTAAATTCAGTTTTCTCTTAGTTCAGGTCAGTTGTTTAAGGAGTTTTGGAAACCCTGAATATTATGCTTTACTAAAAGGAAGCCACTATGAATAAAGTTCATAATGAAAGTTTTTCGTTTACTTTTACTTCTAATAATTAAGTCAATTTAAAATCAGAGAATTACTTTTGATGTTGCAGTAAATATCAGATACTTTAGGACTTTTACTCAAGGAATATTCTTTAACTTCTACCAAAGTCATTTTCTGGAAAGATACGTGTACTTTTACTCAATAATTGCTTTCAAGTAGTTATACAAGACTGTTAAGTCTATTATTGAGTCAATATTAGAAAGGCAGAGTTCCCTTTACTGCAGCTTTGCTGTACAGTAAAGGAAAAGGTACTTTATTGTCACACACACACAGACGTGTAGCGAAATTCATTCTCTGCATTTAACCCATCCCTCAGGGGAGCAGTGGGCAGCCCACCTACAGCGCCCGGGGACCAACTCCAGATCTGAGCCAGTGCCTTGATCAAGGGCACTGACTGGAGAACCTACTACATGTTTTTGATGGTAGGGGAAACCGAAGCACCCGTAGAAAACCCATGCAGACCTGGGGAGAACATGCAAACTCCACAAAGAAAAGCCTGGCATGACCTGTGAGGTCACTGTGCTATCCACTGGCCCAGTATGCCGCCACAGTATGGCAATGGATTTTTTCTGCATGTAGGCCTCAGGCTGAGAGGCCTGTGTATTGACGTTGTTGACCACACAAACAGCTCAAGGAATGTATTGTTCCCATGTTTTTCACCAGTGTCAGGCAAACCCTTGATTCCGGCAACTACCAATGCTATAATCCAATAGGAAAATGTGTATTCAACAACTACATATGACTTCCAGTTATTCCTCTCACTGAACCGGCATCTGTCAGAGTTTGAATATACACTGTACAGGTGGCTTCTCTTTTCTTAGAGATACTGGCATTGGATAATCTGAAAAAGCTCAGAGGCTTCAGTACTTCCAAAGTAATATGCCTATGTCGAAGCACACACAGAGCCAAGTCAGAACCTGTAAGTCCTACATCACCACCTTACTAGGCCAATGAAAAGCTAACTTGAGTTTGTTATGGTCACAATGTTCTGTTTAAAGAAAGTTTGACATTTCGGAAAAATATGCTTGTTCGATATCTTGCAGAGGGGAAAGAAAGAAATGTTGTACAGATTAAACAAATGAGATGGAATTAGTTCATTAGTGAGTTTTAGAGGTGGCTAGCTGTTAGTGAGTTCCATTCGTTCACGGAAGGGGGAATGCCCGAGGTCAAAGTCGGAAATACATCCCCTGAACTCAGATTTTTCGAGTTTGGAAGTCGGGCAACCGTGAAGTACCCCGTGCTCAAAATCCAACATCGCTGCTCCGTGTGTCAACAGTAGTGAAAGCTGTAGTAATATACAGTTATTGGCACTTGTGTCTTATTTGTGTCACACTAAATCAGTCGTACACACAGTCCTGTCCAACTTCTATCTGTGGACAGATGTTGTTTTACGTTGTTTGTATGCACACAAACCAATTGCGTAATGCGACTGGCATTGCTAATAATAGCTAACCTGGCTAGAGCTTACCCACAATGAAATTTCACAATTTCAATCTTATTTTCTATTAATTATCGCATGCTATCGCCTTTTTATGTCCATTCCATGTCTGCTTATGTCATGTAATTTCCTTATTGTAAATTATTTCTTGAATGAAAGGTGCGACAAATATTTATAAAAAGTATTACTGCTACATACCTGCAGACTAATTCCAATGAGGCTTGGTAATCAGCTGCATGAACCTCTGATTTAGAAACGTTGTGATCTGTATCATGATTAATCATATTAATGCTTACATCTCGCAAAAACAGAATTTCTTCCACGCATTTACAGATAATTTTAGAAATAAAGAAATCACACTCAACTAGCCTATCTAGTAAATAAAAAGTATAAAGTACATATTAATTGACATTAGTTATATTATATGTTCAGTAAAAATATCAAGCTAACAATGAGGAAACTAAAAAGTTGAAATGTATTTATTCAATTTATTCATCTTCTCCTTCTATGGTGGTCAGCAACAGTTACAGTTGTAGCCTACATCACTGCCACCTAAGCGTGGATGTGTTTTCCGGCACCAAATGCATAACTGCAATGCATTGTGGGTGGATAGCCACCCCTCGAGATGCTGCACTGCCCGGTGCGCTCCATACATCTGCTAAAGGGTGATTTTTGCGTCATTGTCTGACGCTGAGAGACGCTGACCAAGCATCAATATTTGACGAATTGGGAGTGAGAACCAACCCTTTTCACAACCTCGCCCCCTCCTACCTCGCTCCTGCACCGACATACTCCTACCCGCAACCTCAGAACCCCCTCACCCTCTCACCCAGTCCAAGCACTGGACCTGGGGTGGAGGTCCCCTCCCTCTCTGGAACTCTCTCCCCGAACACCTCAGACATCCTCCCTCACTCCCCTCATTCAAAACCACACTTCAAACCCCCCAATTTAAAGGTCCCATGGCATGAAGATTTCACTTTATGAGGTTTTTTAACATTAATATGAGTTCCCCCAGCCTGTCTATGCTCCCCCAGTGGCTAGAAATGGTGATAGGTGTAAACCGAGCCCTGGGTATCCTGCTCTGGCTTTGAGAAAATGAAAGCTCAGATGAGCCGTTTTGGAATCTGCTTGTTATGAGGTCATAACAAGCAAGGTTACCTCCCCTTTCTCTGCTTTGCCCGCCCAGAGAATTTGGCCCACCCATGAGAGAGAGAGAGAGAGACATCATGGCTTTCAAACGAGAAAAGTGGCAGTTGGTCAAGGCCACACCCCCACCCTCCACCTTGCCCCCCCCCCCCTCTCCTCCTCAATAGCTACAGACACAGAAATGGCACATCCTAAGGAAAGTTCATTGTGGGACTGGCTCTAGTGGCTGTAATTCTGCACCAAAGCTGAATTTCGGGAAAGAGACTTCAGATACAGTATTAGGGGACCACTAAGGTCTATATAAAAGAGACTTCAGATACAGTATTAGGGGACCACTAAGGTCTATATAAAAGCATCCAAAGAGCACCATGTCATGGGACCTTTAAATCCATCAGCCCCCCCACTCCTTTACTTTCACATTGCTGTAGTTGTATATGGTTTAGTATATTGTTGTGATCCAGGGTTTTGTTTCCTCTTTCATTTTGTAGGTTCTGCTCATGTGTCATGTCTTGTTTGACATCCTGCCTTGTGTGTTTTCCCACCTTTGTGATTGTCTGCCCCGCCCTGATGTGTTCCACCTGTCCCTCGCTGCCGCCCCCCTTTTTTTGAGCAGTGTTCTCCCCGCCATCGTAAGGTTTAGGTGCAGCATCCGAGCCTTTTGGGCAGCCACCTGAGCTGAATGAATGTAACTAAAACACTTTACTCATATCTAATGACTGTAGTTGGACTTCTTTAGCAAGTTTTGTCTTTAAGCTTTTTGAGTGTTATTTGTTTATTATCTGCTCTAACTTTTCCACTGATTTAGACACAGATATGGTTAATAATGCTGCTAAAAAAAAAATTTGAAAAAGAGACCAAAAACCCACAAGGAGACAAGATCCCACAAAGAGACACAAAATAATTTTTTTTTTTATTGAAAAGTGTAACATTTTCTTGATGAAGGACCCCTAAACCCCCACCAAATATGCTGGTGTTCTCTTGTTTCAGTGTTGGATTGTTTGCGTTTGCTCCTGGCTCCTCTTTTTAATATCTCAAACTGTGACAGTTATTGAATAGCAAAAAAAAAAAATTGGCGGTGCAACACAGATGTCTTCTTACTTGATGGTTTTATTTCTGCTTTAACTGTTACTGTCATTGTTTTATTGCAGTTATTGGAACCTTTTTCAAGTAATATATTAATAAAATGTATTATTATTAAAAATATTATAGCAGCTGTATTATCATCATTTGCCAAAATATGAAATGATTCTTATAAGGCGTGACAGTCACATCATTTATTTCCCAAAAGTCTCTAAAACAAGGGAAGGCATCTCACATCTGATTGATTGAATTCACAAGTCAGTAGATTACTTCTTATATACAATAATACTTGTGTGCAGTATTGGAACACTGCATAACTATTCCTTACTTCCTCTGAATATACAAAAACAGTCATCCAGATATCTCTTCCAAAGACCACGGATACAGAACTGTAGAAAGTCAGAGTGCAAATGCACTTCTCAAGGAAATAATTCTTTAATAGTAAAATCATTTTTATGTAGCTGTGATAGTGGGCTTTTTTTCCACATTTAAACAGGAAATACATCATACTGTAGTTTCTTCCCGTGGTATCGATTAGTAGGGTTAGTAAGATCACTGGACAATTAAAAGTAAAAAATGGAATCTGATAGTTGTCTTTCACATTCATTGACATAATCTGATTTGTTTCATTTGTATTATGTAAGCTGGTTTACTTACAACACCTAAATGTCTGGTTTTCTGGACTCCCCTTGTTGTTAGTATCAGTACCACGTACGTGTGTTTGTAGTTTGAAAGAGGGTCTGTGTTTGTGTCTTCTCTTCATTATCTGCACTAGCACTAACAGTGTGGAGGACAGTATATCATTGTTTAGTCTAATGCATCTGAACAAATCCACTTCTATAAAAATCATATGGAAGTGTGTAGTGGTAAAGGCAGACATGGGTAACAAAGTGCCAACAGTCAGTCCTTACCTCCGAGACTTTGCATGAGCAAAGCAGACAGTGAGCAAAGGGGGGGGGATAAAAAAAACCGCACTGCAGTGCACACTTATCCCTACGATGCAACATCTCTTAAACGGCAACAAAAAGTACATGTGCATGCGCACACACACACACACACACACACACACACACACACACACACACACACACAGCAATAACCAGATAGTGTCTCTGCTCCTCAAGACAAACATCCATTCACATACACAGACGGACATAAACAAAAACACACACACACACACACACACACACACACACACGACGAGTGCGCAGTCTATTGACCAGTATTTGTCACTTGCTATATATTTAGCTGGGAGCAAGTGGGAGGCTTGAAGTTGGCGGCGCTCGGGCTTTTCTAGCTGCGAGTGTTAGGCCAGCTAGTGTTCACTCGACTTTGTCAATCCGCTGTCAACTTGTAGCTCTGAGACATATCCTCTGCGACGCACAAGAGACAGGCCGCCCCCCCTCCGCCCACAACCCCCTGCCTGCCTGCTGCCCACCTCCCAATACAGAGCTACCAGGAAATGGCCGCGACCCCCCCCACCCCAACACACACACACACACACACAACCCACCCCATCTCCTGACAAAAGCCTGCTTGGCCTCTCCATCATTCCTCTGACAGCCGAGGGAAGACAGCTTGGCTGCATCTCTCCTCCCCGCTGCACACGCGCACGCGCACGCGCACACACACACACACACACACACACACACACACACACACACACACACACACACACACACACACACACACACACACACACACATCATGTGGCCAATGGAAATATTAGAGAGAGCTCTGGCTGCTCACAGTTCTCTCTCTGTGACTTGATTAGATTCTGCAGCTCACCGTGCATTCACTCCATTCCAAATTTCGATGTTGTGGTTTTGAGAGTAAGGTAGAAGCTGTTTTAAACCGTTTCCAGTCCCAGAAATAGTACACCATACTGTATATAGTGTGTTTGCCATTTTGTAGTGCTGCTTGAATTCTCCGCGGTTAATTTCATTCACTATAGTCCACTATAAAATACCCACAATGCGCAGCTAATTTTAGTGTACACACAATGTACCCTACGTTTTACTCCCACACACAATGCAACGCGGCCGTGTTTTCCCGGAGGAGAAGAAGAAATAGAAGGACCCGCGACAACCGAAAAGGAAAAACGGAGCAGGCTTTGGTTTCTAAACATTGGAAATGTTACATGCAACATATATACACAACCGTTTACTATTCTCCTGAGCGCTCCGTTTGTTTTAGGGATGATTAGAAGTATTTTTGTTTGAGTTTGTTTACATGATGCCTCCATCACACAAATAACCAACGCATCTCTGGACGCAACGATGTTTTCAGTGTAGTGTCCAAAATCTGGTTTGGTTGTTCCCTATATAGTTCACTATTTAATAAACACTATGAAGGGAATAGTGAGTGAGTGAATGAGGAAATGGTTCAGCTAGAGAGTAGGCATGGTACGATACACTCAACTCACGATTCAACGCGATTCATGATTTTCAGTTCACCATAGGATTTTCTCTGATTTTATTTATTTATTTTTTTACAGAATGAGCTGCAGACAAGTGAGTGAATAATATTCCTTGATTTCTATGAACTGTGTAAAACGACGGATGCGTCCTCTTATCAGAAGCGACACTGAAATTATGTTTGTCTTAATGAACCAAAAAGAATTAACCAGTGTTTGAGATTGTTGCGGCCCAAAATGCCTGAATTTGCGGGAGCTTTTGTAAAAAACTGCGATAAACGTTGCAATGTCTTTTGTATTTTTGTTGCAATGAAGAAGTTGCGAGAGACAGTGAAAGTTGTAAAAAAAGGTTATGATGTTTTTTTGTATAGTTCTTTAAAAATAGAAGGAAACTTGTTTTGGGGAGAATAAGAGTTTTTCCTTACCAAAAAGGCTCAGGATGCTGCAAATGTTGGTATAATATGAAAATGGCTGGCGTATTAAAGACAAAAGAATTATAATTTATTGATTGAATCAAATATGAATATATGTGTCAGTGGCTTGTTGATCTTTACATTGTTAGTTAATTCGCTAACCTGACCTGGGACTCACATTTATACAGTTTGATAAAGTAACGTTACTTATTGGACTTTAACTTATCATTGCGCTTACAATAACGAGCGTAGCTGTCCTCAATTTAGGTCATCCTGTACGTCTCATCTCCGGTATTTCCTGCTTCCACCGTGTGTGTTTGTGTGTGTGCTTGCAGCAGCTTTCAGCGACTTCAAAGTGAAAAAACATTACAGCGTACATTGATGTTAAGGCAGGACAGTCAAATGTTTTGCACAGTCTTTCGTTGGGACTGCCTGGATTGTTTGAAGTTGCGGGAAACTCCAGTTATTGGTCAAGTTTGCGGAAAAGTTGCGGTGATTGTTCAAAATTGCGAGTCGCACCAAATTCACGGTGATTGGTTGAATTCGCTTGAATGGGTGCGATCGCGACATCGCGAAATCCTGGAGGGACTGATTAACGAACAAACAAAATAAGAAATGAAGAAGACCTAGTGACGTCTGAAGAAAAACAAGTGAAATCTAAGGGAGATTCTGCAATTGATTTTTTTTAACCAATTCACGATGCATAGTTACGTCCCTAATAGAGAGCAAAGATCAAGAAATCATGTTCATATACAGTATTTGTTCGGAAGCTTTTTCCAAGCTGATAATTATTGGTGCTGCGAATAACCAGTCAATCACAGGTGCACCTTCTACCATTTTTATAGATCAAGGTATAAAAAAACTAAACAAATTCTCTATTGTAGTTGTCTAGGCCAGGGTTCTTCAACAGGAGGGGCCGGGACCTATAGGGGGTCCTCAGAGCTACTGCAGAGGGCAGCCAAATTATTAATTTTTTTAAATTTTTTTTCAAAATTTTAAATGGCTTTACATGAATCCAACATATTATTAGCAAATATAAATCCCCATTGATGATAGGCTTACTGGCCTACAGGTGAGGTAGTCACTAAGATAGCTATCCACAGACACAGTTCATCTTAAGGATTCACTGTGCCACATGTATGTTCAACATTAAAATATGATTTATAAAATCATGCCAACAACTATTAGGCTATTTTAATAGCTCAGTATTCGATGGATCATAAAAAAAGATATGTACAAAGGTTTTAGACTGCCCTAAACGTTATCATGGGCTAAGTTTCTTATGCAACTTAATTTCATACAATATATGTAGTAGGGGGTCCCTGCTCCGTCTCTCTTTCAGTTAAGGGGTCCTTGGCTTAAAAAACGTTGAAGACCCCTGCATTAGACAAAGGCAATGGTCAGTTTAACAGACTCGAAGAACCAGTTGGTAAGCTTCCAACCCTGTCACCCTGTGAACTTGGTTGGACCTCTGACTCTCTTTACCTCAAATCAAATCAACTTTATTTATATAGCAGTTTAATCGAAATACAGTTGATCCAAAGTGCTGAACAGAACAAACACAGGAGAACAAAATCAAAAAGAAGGAAACGAGCACAACTTGCTAACACTGGGTAAGCTGCCAAACAGCATAACAGACAACCTAGGGCATCATTTCCACTCCACACCCCCCCCACACACACACACACACAAACACACACACATACACACAGACACACACCCCACCGGTTCAACACGCTGTATCAGGAACTCTCAACTCTTTGGGCTGCGTTAATCTCGGTTCAAAGTTCAAACTTTTTCATAAACTGAGATAAAAAAAAATGATAGATGAGTAAAATTAAATCTATGCCTATATAGGGCTGCAAATATACATTATTTTCATTCTTGATTAATCTGCCAATTATGTTTTTGTGTTAAAAAAATAATTCATGGGTCTATGAAATAGAGAGGCATACAATGAATAGTACAATTTCCTAAAAGTGCAAAATGACCTTGTTTTGCCAAACCAGCACTCCATAACCCAAAGACGTTCAATTTACCATCACAGAATAAACAGAAAAGAAACGTTGCTTGAAAAATTATGAAATGATTAATTGATTAATATATAGTTGCAAATGACTTTCCTGTCACTTGACTAATTCATTAATTGACATGGCATGTATCTGAACTGACAAAGGCAGAGGGTGAGTGCTATGGCAGGCTGTATTTGGGTCAAGCATGGGTGTGCATGATATCATGTTACGTATGCTCCAAATAGATTGCAGGAACCCAGTGCTACACTTCAAACAATGTCATGTGTGAAAATGATATCAAATGTCAAAATATCAGTCTTATAAATCTCCAGCATTCCCCATGATGTGGCACCACGTGTGATCCAGACCACGTAGCTGCACTGACTGAAAGTTCATCAGAAAACCATTTCCTTTCACAATTGGCAACCGAAAGACTGTGGTGATGCCACACCATTATATATTATGGTTCTCTGTGTTTTACTGTTTGACTTGTGCAACGTAGGAACCAAAATAAAAATCCAGCGAGAGCAGGACTGTATTATCTGTGCTTACCTGAACCAGCACAAAGAATCTCTTCTTCCATCGTTTCCACACATTTTTTGCCAATGGCCCAAAGGTACCTGTGGATATAAAAAAAAGAAAAAATGTCTCAGTTAGGGCTGCAAGATATGAGAAAAATATCTTATTGTGATTATTTTGACTGATATTGCAGTTGCACGATCTTGGTTGTTGTGTGATTTTTGCAAGGTTCTGTTTCAGTGTTACTCATTTGGGCAGCTTTAATATGGTGTAAATAATATGGTGATATGATCATGCAGTCAATACAGATATTTCATAAAAACATTTAGAAGAGCAGGGCTACAACACAACCCTAAGTCTGCTCTATTATACAAATAATTTATATATTTTTTTTAAAATACCCAAAACAATGGCATTACAAGGTGTAAAAAACAGTGCCATTACAAGATGGAAATATAGACAAAAGATAAATAAACTTGCTCTGCCCTTCCGTCCATAACACAGTTGCCAGTTGGCTTGTCTTTCCAGCTCTTGGTTGATAAGATACATGACGTGTTATTGTACAAAAGAATTGCATATTGTATGTTCGGGGATGACAGATTGATAAGCATACATACCTATCTATGACTGGATGTAATGCGTTCCTCATAAATACTGCTTAAGTGCCTTTATAGGGAAGCAACAAAGGCACTTATACAGCAGTATTTATGAGGAACGCATTACAAACAAAGCTGAGAACATGATTAGTGACCCCTCCCATCCATTACACAGCGAATTTGAACTCCTACCCTCAGGGAGGTGTTTTAGAGTACCAACAGCAAATAGAAACATCTTTAAGAAATCCTTCGTCCCCAGTGCTGTGAAGGTGCTAAATAACACTGGGAACCGTACTTAAGAATGTAATGAAGGGCAAGGTAGACTTCGGGCTTGCAGGTTTTATGCACAGCAAGCATTTTTAGTAGGCTATATTTATCTATTTATTTACTAATTTACTTTTGTAAATGTAACCTTTGTAATGTCACTTTTCATGAAAAGTACTGTCTGTTTTGTCCGTCTTGCCGTCTTGGCTATGCAATGTTTGTAATGTCCTGTCCCTCTTGTATTCTTGGTGAAACCGAAGAAAAATGTTCACATGTGGACAATAAAGTTTTTTGTATTCGTATTTGTAAATTTTTGATACTTTGCGGTAAAAGTGGCTCTCCTATTGACTTTGTTAGTGTGGCTCTCATGAAAAAAATAGTGAAGACCACTGATCTGTGTCAAGCAAAGATGTTCTCTTTAGTCTGTAGGATAGAACTTGTAGGCTGGGACATCTCTGCAGCACCACAATACTTATTTCAGAAAGGTTTGATACATATTTTGCTTTAACATATATATTTGAATATTGCATTAGTCCGTATTGCGATATTAATACAATTGGGATTAATTGTGCAGCCATAGCCTCTATTTGGCCTTAATGCAGCTGTTGTAAACTAAATGGAATGGGTTTGCTTGTGTCTTTACTGCCATGGCTGATGTGACAGAGGTCTGATGTGGGAGTCCATTCCTCTAGACAGAACACACAGCGTGGTGGTGTAGCACACCACTGACCTCTCCTGGTAACATTGCATTACTGCAACTAGACACATGATGTCTTTTAATATCCTAATCAACAACATGAAGTGGAGTTAGGTAGTCTCCAACTTACAGATACTGTCACAAAAAATAAAGACTACCTCCCAAACTGCACTGTAAGAAATCCGTTGGGATAATGTCCTGGCAGAAAAGAACTTTTGCCGTTAAATTTAGGGACATATCTGTTAGTCCCTAATGGGAAATTCAGTAGATTTTCTGTATATCCTCTGTAGCTTTAACGGACAT
Source organism: Perca flavescens (assembly GCF_004354835.1). NCBI lineage: Eukaryota > Metazoa > Chordata > Actinopteri > Perciformes > Percidae > Perca > Perca flavescens. The sequence goes on from NC_041334.1 coordinate 6,199,371, forward strand.
TTTTGTTAATCCAAAAATCTAAATAGACAGAAAATGAATTTGAATTTTGAATATTAATATTAACCCTCCGAGGTCTAAGGGCCTTTTCACACATCTTCTTAAATTGACCTTTTTAAGGTATTTGCAGTGGTGGAATGTAACTAAGTACATTTACTCATGTACTATACTTAAGGCATAACTCTCGCCAAAATGCAACCTAGGGTCTTTTTGTGAATGTACCCGAGTCAATCTTTCGTTTAAAAGCATAATTAGGACGGAAGCGCCACTTTTAAAGGTCCCATGACATGGTGCTCTTTTTTTATGTTTGCTTTTATATAGATAGACCTTAGTGGTCCCCTAACACTGTATCTGAAGTCTTTTATGACCTCATAAGGAGCAGATTCCAGATCAGCCCATCTGAGCTTTCATTTTCTCAAAGGCAGAGCAGGATACCCAGGGCTCGGTTTACACCTATCGCCATTTCTAGCCACTGGAGGACCATAGGCAGGCTGGGGGAACGCATATTAATGTTAAAAAACCTCATAAAGTGAAATTTTCATACCATGGGACCTTTAAGATTGACTGTATTTTGGATTTCGGTAAAATGGCCTTTTGAATGGGAGTCCTAGGGGCACTACTATGATTGCATCAAAATCGCTATTTTTAAAACACAAGAGTCTCCGAATGCGAATGAACGGACTCCATAGGAGGAAATGTCATTCTTTTATGAGGTTCCTTTTTCAACTACAAAGTCAATATTGTTTTTTACTAACGACAAAACAACGAATTCTCCGTGCATTTATATGGAATTAAGCTTTAGGAGCTTTCCATCTTTACTCTCCTCCATGTTACGTTGCATTCGGAGATCGACTCTTTTTGACCGGCAAGATGGCTGCGAGCGGAAACAACTGCTAAAGTGAGTTGTTCAAAACCTTTCTTTTTATTAAACTCTGGGTACATAAACAATGTTCTCAATGCTGGAGTTCATGTGTAGAGCCCCTGGTGATATTTCGAGCAAAGTTTCATGTTGTGTCGAGCCTTCTTAGTGTTTTAAAAATAGTAATTTTGATGTGATTATAGTAGTGCCTCTTGCACTCCCATTCAAAAGGCCATTTGACCAAAAACGAAAATACGGTCAATCTTAAAAGTGGCGCGTCCGTCATGATTATCATTTTAAACAAAAGTTTGACTCGGGTACATTCACAAAAAGACCCTAGGTTGCATTTTTGGCGAGAGTTACGCCTTAAGTAGAAATGTTGAGGTACTTTTACTTTACTTGAGTCTTTCCTTTTCATGCTACTTCTACTTCTACTCCGCACATTGTATTTTTTACTCCACTACATTCATCTGACAGCTCTAGTTACTTTACAAATTACAAACATACACAAAACACATGTAGTTTATAAAATCAGATTTTTAATTATAAATGAAACTAGCCAACAATATAACGGCCTACAAGTCCAGCTGAAATGATTAGACCATTGAACACACAACTTTTTTGATCCTTTCCACTCTCTAAAATGGGAGGGTTTTACTGCATCGAGTAGTTTTACTTTTAATACCTTAAGTACATTTTCCTGATGATATTTACATACTTTTACTTAAGTAACATTTTCAATGCAGGACTTTTACTTGTAACAGAGTATTTTTACAGTGTGGTATTAGTACTTTTACTGAAGTAAAGGATCTGAATACTTTTTCCACCACTGGGTTTTTGCCTAAAACTGATCCCCAACAAACTCAGCTTTCCGCATAGTGACGCCACATTTTTTTTTTGAGCAATGCGTAAAGAGATAACTTGGCTTTTTGAAAGTCTTCAAATCTCTTTTGAATGATTGATTTAAAGAGTAAATGTCTGAAATACATTTTTTGTAATATCGCTTTTTGAGTAAGTTTTGTCAAACGTCGTTTGAACGCACTTGTGCATCTTTTGTCCTCAGAGGGTTAACAGAGAATATTAGCCTGTATTTCTGCGGACTTTCCTAACAGTGTCGGGGCTGTACAAACTGTGTACATTTGCTCACAGGATTTCACAGAAGTATGATGACATGAAAACAGTGCAGTTAACTTCATTAATGATGAAGAAGTTTGATTTACAGTAGGTGAAGCAATGAATGAGCATAGACAGGGGTCAGTATGACTGTCGCTACTTCCTACCTTATTAGTAAACTCATTCACAATATTTTGATAGTGAATAAAACCTTGATAGGGATAACCATCATTTTCATTTTAGAAACAATTTTATATAAAACTTTTAGAGACTATTTGACATTGAGAAATTAGTTTATGTGGATATGAGGACCAAACATAGAAGCATACATTCAGCAAAAACTGTTTAAAATAGCTAAAATTCCACTTTAAAGGTGCAATATGTAATATTGTATGTAATACTGGCAGCTAGCGGTTAAAATAGTTACTGCACTACCACTTCAAAATACTGGAGAGTCGTTTCCCCCGCCCCCTCCTGCCCAGACTTGAAGTTCACGGAGGTTGCCAGGCTGAGACCGCAGCATTCACAACAATGTTGCTAGACGCTTTTCTCACATAGCCAGACATTACTCCACAGCACAGCAGAGTAGCTAACGGTAGATGCTAGTCTCACATAGCCAGACATTACTCCACAGCACAGCGGAGTAGCTAACGGTAGATGCTAGTCTCACATAGCCAGACATTACTCCACAGCACAGCAGAGTAGCTAACGGTAGATGCTAGTCTCACATAGCCAGACATTACTCCACAGCACAGCAGAGTAGCTAACGGTAGATGCTAGTCTCACATAGCCAGACATTACTCCACAGCACAGCGGAGTAGCTAACGGTAGATGCTAGTCTCACATAGCCAGACATTACTCCACAGCACAGCAGAGTAGCTAACGGTAGATGCTAGTCTCACATAGCCAGACATTACTCCACAGCACAGCAGAGTAGCTAACGGTAGATGCTAGTCTCACATAGCCAGACATTACTCCACAGCACAGCGGAGTAGCTAACGGTAGATGCTAGTCTCACATAGCCAGACATTACTCCACAGCACAGCAGAGTAGCTAACGGTAGATGCTAGTCTCACATAGCCAGACATTACTCCACAGCACAGCAGAGTAGCTAACGGTAGATGCTAGTCTCACATAGCCAGACATTACTCCACAGCACAGCAGAGTAGCTAACGGTAGATGCTAGTCTCACATAGCCAGACATTACTCCACAGCACAGCGGAGTAGCGAACGGTAGATTCTAGTCTCACATAGCCAGACATTACTCCACAGCACAGCGGAGTAGCTAACGGTAGATGCTAGTCTCACATAGCCATACATTACTCCACAGCACAGCAGAGTAGCTAACGTTAGATGCTGGCTATATTGACACATATTGTAAAATCATAAAAATCATAAAAAGCCCGTGCTCACGCAGAGCTCTGTAACCAACTGACAGACACACTTTTTCGGCTTAAAATTACAGTATGAACTATGTTTCAGCTGGAGTCCGATTTACTACGGCAACTCTGTTGACCGCATCAGTGATCTCTTTCCATTCTGCATTCTTTCTACAGCCTTTAATACCAGTTTGCAGGCTGCCAAATAGTACACACGTTAGTGCAAATGAACCTGAGGTATCAGGGTTTCAATCTCCACCTCTGAAAAGTGCCGCTTCTCAGCCAGATTACGTCTCGCCATATCGTAAATTGTAGGGGCGAGGCCTCAAAACCCAGAATATATTGGGGCGTGATATTTAAATGACGATCGTTTCCAACCGCCGCATTTATCAATGTACGAGCATTCTTACGCTCGGATTGGTGTGATACGAACTTTTCATGAATCCCACGTGAAGCCTGTCGTAAGATGATTTCTGCGCTCATATCTGCGCTGGTTTCTACGTTAGGTTGATAAATGAGGACCGTTATTTTGATTTACTGATTTGTGTACAGGTCACAATTTTGACATTTATTTCGTATACACGTCACAAGTTTTGCGACGCGATCCCCGGTCTCCGGGGTGAAAGTCCTGTGTTGTTTGACCCATACACCACCCTGACCAACCTCCCTATGCGGACTTTCGTCTTATCAATACTACTCGCTACCGTCATCGTTCTGTGATCACGAAATATGCTTCCCATTGAAATACATTGCTTTAAAATTAGTAATCACCACACGAAAACTACATTATCGTGTCCTGTCCACGACTCAATAGATTCAATAACGTGACCATATCACCAACTGCCATGAGACCGGGCTGTCTCTACAACAGGGAGTTCTTCAATCATGTTTGTGCCACCGAAGCTGATATTAACGCACATAAAGACCGCCATTTGATCTGTCCATCCTGCACAGCATTACGGAGGAGGATCTGGCTAGTCCACGCAGCATTCTGAGATGGGAGAAAAATGTGCTTTGGTTTATTGCAATTTCTTTAAACCAATCACAATCGTCTTGGGCGGTGCTAAGCGCCGGACGGAGCAACGGTGCCACTTCAAAATAGCCTGAATGAGTGGGTATAGACCTACATATACTTCCTTTAATTATTATATTTTTTATTTTTTACACCACTGGGTGTGAAGGAGGGGAAGGGAGGGGGGGAGTGGAAGGGGAAAAGAGGGAAAAAAAGGGAGAAAAAAAAATAAAAAATATATATATCTATATATATATTGTGTCAATTCTGATATGTTAATTGTATGACTGTAATTTGAACAATGTCACAATAAAAAAGGAAAGTATAAAAAAAAAAAAAAAAAAAAAAATAGCCTCGGGAAGGAACTTCTTTTGGCGGAACATGTGTACGTTCAAAAGTTGTTTTAGTCGTGCAACAGAAAACTCAGATCGGAAATGACCTGTGATTGGCCAAAGTCTTCAGTCACGGGCTAGATTTTCTAAAGCCTGAAAACAGAGCCGAGAGGAGGTGCAAAAGGCAAATTTTCTTTCAAAACACTTGAATTACACTATGCTGAAAGATTGTATTCTTGCCCAGCGACGCCAAAAATAATGTGCCTACTCCAGCTTTAAGTAAAGTAGGTAAAGTAAAACAATACCATTTGAAAACAAACAAAAGAAAAAGTAGTATTTGCAGTGATATCAAATGTGAAAAATGTCATGTTAACTAGAGAACTACGTCAGTCATTTCCTTGAGACATTTTCTGTCTCATTTCTCATTATCTGAAACTGCGAGCTCAGAGCTGGTCACGTTAAAAAAGTCACCCCAATGATTCTCTCATTATTTCATTCAGAAATACAGCCCAATGCAGCAGCCAGCATGCTATATCTGTAGTAAGTGCTGGGGCTTGTTGTGTTGACTTTTCTCCTAGGTTCCACATGAAAACATGATGCAGCAGGAGAAGGACGGGGAAAGGGCTTTTGTTGTAAAAGAACATCTGAGGGTGAGGACCCCGGTTTGATTTGCCTCTGCTGCTCCCAGCCCAGCTGTGGGTCTCCCTGGTCAGCCTGCCTCAGTTTCCCTCAGTGTGCCTTTCCCCCCAGTCCCTCCCAGAGCTGCTTCTGCCTGTCGTCCTCAATAACCCAGCATCCATGAGGTGACACACGAGGGCCCTGCCTGTGTGCTGAGCATAGAGTGGGGCTGGTAACATAGTACAGTGAAGGCATCTTACAGGGCGGCCCAGCAGCCTCCTCCAAGGCTCCCAAAGGAAAGCATATGGAGGGAAGAGAGGGAGGGAGGGAGGGAGGGAGTGAGGAAGGCAGACAATCCGCTCACAGCTACAGACAGACGAGAACTGCTTTAAAGCAGGAAGTGTGTGTGCACCAGTGTGTATAAAACACTGCCTCTTGACTCGGGCTTGCATTTATTTTCCAGTCCAGCAGTGCCGAAAATGGGCAGCAGGAGAACAGACTTTTGCTCTCCGCTTCTTGTCATCGGGGCGCGTGCCAGCTGCTGACTCTGCTTGAGTGACACGCCAGTGCGCGCTCCGATCCACTTTCATCTTTCATCTTCTCCACCCATGCACTGCTCATGCGATAGGAGGCTATACTCTTTTAAATGTCTGTAAATATTTATTCTCTTATTTCATAAGGGCCCTACATTTAAATGCTCAAAGTACAAGAATGCCAACGAAAGCTCAGATGATTTTGAGAGTACAGGACAGACACAAATGGAGGATGGAGTCCCTGTTGGCAGAGAGATGATAAGGCGTGCCATAATGACCCTGTTGACATATGGATTCTGGAATCTTGTCTGGGACAGCTGAATTGGCCATCCCGTCATGAAGCCAGTACCTGTTTTGCTAAGTGGTGATTATACTTGTCCAGGGGGGGCGGGAAACAATTAGGACCCCTGAATGTTTGCAGAAAGAGCAGATGTTTTAGCTCTGACTAATGTCGAGAGATCTTTGTCTCACATGGCAGGTCTGTCCAAACAGCAGCACTTGCCGTTCTGAGCACTGAAGTGCATTCATGCACCACCAGGTAGGCAAGTGTGTCCCATGTCTGAAGAATGCAATAAAACAGGCAATATGCTTGCACTGAACTTGACACCCTTCTGCTACACTGCCGTACAAAGCCAAAACGCAGTAACTACATATTTGGTCAAAATTGAGTTTAGACTGGAAATGTACGGTGGCCGACAGGGGCAAACGCCCTGCAACTTCAGAAAACACATGCAAATAGACAAAACACAAGCAAATTAAGAAAACAACTTCGTTAATTTGACAACACATGTGCAGCATTCAGCAAACGCGCTGCATATACACACAACACAACCAAATATACAAACGCGCTGCAATTAAAACACGATAAAAAAAGAAAAGCAAACCCCGAAAAAAGAAGCGATGCAAAAAGAAAAACAACTTCATTAATTTGACAACACATGCGCAGCATTCAGCAAACGCGATGCAAATACACACAACACAACCAAATACATAAACGCGATGCGAATAAAAAAAGATGCAAAAAGAAAAGCACACAAACCCCGAAAACAAATGCAACAAAAAGCTGCATCCAGATTCCACAACGGAAGTTCTCCAGACCTCTAGAGGGAACAGCTAATCAGCTGGATTTTCAACCCCTTTTCTGCCTTTTTATTAGAGTTGGGTATGGCTGCATAGTAAAAAGAGAACTCCTGTCTCATGCCCTTATTAATAACATAATATAATATATTAGTAATATACAGTCTATGCTCCCGTCTCAGCCGGGAGGCTGGTGCCGTGCTCGAGCTTCGACTTTTCAAAATAAAAGCTCGCGTTTGGTCGGCTCTTCTTCCTTTGGTGTTTTGGATGTTTTTGAACTAAACAGTACGGCAATCATGCTAATGAATACAATAACTTTTACAGCAGATGTCTTACTTACAACACAATGGAGCAAGCAAAGCAGTTTTGTCTTTATGTGCAGGCGGGATTTATTCAGTTTGATAAATCCCACGGTAAATTGGCTGGTTTACTAAACAGGGAGGGATTATTTTAAATAGTCTATTTTTTTGTATTTCAAGAGCCTATTGCTCCACAATATGAATACAGATTGGTCACTTATTTTGTTGTTTGTTGTCTATTTGCATGTGTTTTCTGAAGTTGCAGGGCGTTTGCCCCTGTCGGCCACCGTAGAAATGGGCTTTGTAACATCTCCTACGTCTTGTGACAAAAACTCCTGGTTCAACTGTATCCCGTTTCAGAGAAATCCCTATGTCAAATTTGCAGTAACTACAAAATCCAAGCTAGTACCAAGGCAAACCGCAGTAAGTGAAGTTACTGCGTTCTGCCTTTGTTTACCCAACTTTGACGCGGTAGATACTGCGGTCTGCCTCTGTAGCCACATTCAAATCTACCAATCTTTCCGCCTCGCGCACAGCATCCTTATCACAGTCTGATATAACGCCGTGCGCGAGGTGACACTGTGATACAGACCACCAACAAGCCAACATCATTAACCCAGAGAAACATGGCACAATCCCGAGTAAAACTTATAGTGTCTCTAGCTTTGAAACGCAAGTATCCAGACAGCGGTAAGGAACATGGTAAAATATGAACACCTAACCTGGCAAATAACACCTAAATCAATAAATTGCCGTCACTAGCTAGCGAGCCGCTAGCATATAAACCATTTTAGCTTACCTGCTCCCCTTGAAGGCAGTAACGTTAGTATCTATCCACTCTGGAAACGCTGTCATAACTGTTTCGTTTCTTGTTGTCTTCATTACTTACGCTATTGTAATGTATTTTATTAGGTAATCTCTCAATTGAAGCTTAAGAGGAAGTTGTAAACATAGAGCTTTTATTTTGACGGGAAAAGGGAAGTGGAAAAAGCGTTGTATTTTCTGACCGTTGTCAGTGTTGTCAGTGGTTGAATTAAGTGAGACGTGCCGTCTTTGTGTCTTTATTTTAGAGCCCAAACAGTGAGACAATATAAGAAACGCTCGGTTACACTAGTTTCATTTCATTTTATGATTATTTTTTTATATGGAGATAGGCTACGTTCTCAATAATAATATTAATATGTCAATATCTATTTTCAGGTGTCAGCGTAAAACATCGTTTTTTAATGTCTCCCAAAATTGACTGTGACACACGAAATGGACATATGCACACCGTCTTACGCAACAACACAATTTTTCATATAAAGTAAGGCAGCATACTGTGTAGGGTGACCAGATGAGAATGGGTAAAATTCGGCACGGGGGACTTTTTTTATTTTTTTAGTATTGGTCTTCTTAATGTTCTATCAGACTATAACTACTTGAGAGTAAAAAAAACAAAACATATACCATTAAAAAAATCTAGGTTTCATTAAAGTTGTGTGTTAAACAAGATGAAGAATTGTTTTTTGGAAAGCGTGGCTATACGTGGCTATATGTAGTTTGCTGCTAGCGGAGCCTGAAGTCGGACCCCGTGTGAAACACCAAACTCCTTCCTACATACATTGCAATCCTCCCCGTACCTGCAGAGACGTTTTTGCTTTTTAGCTACGTGTTGATATTGATCGGGTCCCGGTACCAGTCTGAGCCTCCATTTCAAAAATGAATGAATGAAAATTCGCGTTGCAACTTCCGATGGGAGCTGGCTGCAGGATGACTCAATGACCATGAACAGTTTTTAATGTTCTATCAGACTAGAACTACTCGAGAGTAAAAAAAATATTTAAAAAATAAAAATAAATACTCGAGAGTCTGCTTTTGAGACTTTGCTCTAATTTTTGGGACAATTAGGGCAGGATTCGGGATTCGGGACAACTGCTTGGATTTCGGGACTGTCCCGAATTTTTCGGGACGTCTGGTCACCCTAATATACTGTGACTGTGCCTAACGCATCTGCTATATAATGTTGTCTAGCTTGGGAGTGTTCACACACACACACACACACACACACACACACACACACACACACACACACACACACACACACACACACACACACACACACACACACACACACACACACACACACACTTGTTATTCTGTTTGAGTTATGTTGTTAAATGTATATGAATTTTTAAGTGCCGTTTTATAAGTAACCTTGGTATTTAATGAATTAATTTTGTGTAAAATTATAAGGATGTTTTGGGGAAAATAAAGAGAATGACAATTTAATAATTTAAGACTGATGTAACAGGGACATTACGACAAAATACTATTCTTGAATACACTGGATGAAGGTAACTACCAATCACTTTCAACACTCAACCTATAAACATCCATAAACAAAACATAAAACCAATTAAAACAAATGAAAATGTATAAGGAATAAAAAAAGAAAGTTGGATTTACACATTTCAATTGTAGATACTGCACTCTGCCTTTGTACTAGTGTTTTAGTTGCTTGAGGTTAGACAAAGGCAGAGTGCAGTATCTACATTTTTAGGGTCAAAGGTCATATCAATGGTCTTTTTTTTATGTATAACATTTTCCTTCCTGTAAAGGTATTACATAAAAGTATCAACACTATTGTACCTACAACATTTTTGGCTGGCCTGTGTGAAAACTTTGAAGCCATTTTTCTCAGTTTCAGTGTTGGCGTAGTTACTGCACTTTGGCTTTGTAGGGCAGTACAGTAAGATGGCTTTAGAACGGTATCCTGTAATCCATTACAGTCTACAGCGCCACATCAGTCCAGTTGCTGGGGTAAATGATTCTACTAGCTGGTTTTAATATCAGCTCACTGCAGAGATGGGGACTCGAGTTTGAGACTCGGACTCGTGCCGCACTTAATCCGCACACACAGTGACTTCAGACTTGACTTGAGACTCGTCCTCAAAGACTTCAGACTTGTACTCCATGTACTGAGATGACTTTCAGAACTGTTCAGACAGTTCTCTTTACCGACATGCAGCTCAGAACGACAGTTAATCTCACATGCAAAATGCTCTGATGCAAACAGAACTTTTGATCCACACCTCAGGATCAACCATTCCTATACCAGCACACTGACAACATCTGTCTCTCTCGTAGAACCACATATGGTCGACAATCGTTTTCTTATAAAGCAGCAAGCCTTTGGAACACTCTTCCAAACGAAATTAGTTCATGCACAAATTATAGTACTTTTACACACCTGACCAAACAGTGGTTATTATCAAAGCAAATTTGTACGCGCTGAATGACTGTGATATAAATGATGTAAACTGTGAGTGAGTGAGTGATAGATTCCTGAAGTGGAGAGTGTTTTTATGATGTGAGTGAAGTAATGCTTTCATGTATTATTGTGCATATATTTTATGAATTTTTGTAAGTATAACATCAACTTGTCGAGGAAATTAGCATTTTCTGCTATAACCTGGCACATGACATCTCTTCTTTTATAGACGAATGTTTTTTGTGCATTGTCCCTGATCAAATAAAGTAAAGTAATCTCTAATCTCAGCAGTAACACTCTGTCACTCTTTACACAATAACCTGAAACAACGCTAATGCTAACCCCCTGCATCTGACTGTAGGGGCCTTAGGAAGCTGGTTTCAGTGACAGACTGCGACAGCCACAGTGTGAGAAGGAGCGCTACTGCAGGTCCTCTGTTGCCACGGCAGTCCGACTTTTTAAAATAACAAAGTCATAACATGACGTAACAGTGTTGTTATCTCTGTCACCATCACCCACCACAACATGACAGATTTATTTGCATTTGTATCTCAAGTGCAATGCTACATACCATGTGTGTATTTCAATGTATAGCTGCAATAATCTTTCCTGTGCATCCTGCATGTATGAAGTATACAGTAGTTCTTTTTATTTTATTCTATTTCCTTTAAGTGTATATAGCTTTATCTTATGTTTATTCTATTGTATTTGTATTTCATTTTTGTCACTTTTTTCCTTTGCTTTTGTAAACTCAATGACGTTTATCTTATCTAATCTTATCAACAGGAAGTATTACAGTACTGTACGTGTCACTATTGTCTTTCAAGTGTTTATTTAGCATGACCCAAGATTCTAGTACAACAAAAAGGACACCTCTGTATTGCATGGCTGGTGCTACCTCACAGTATAATAATAATAATAATAATAATAATAATAATAATAATAAAAAAACTTTTATTTATATAGCGCCTTCAATTAAACCCAAGGACACTTTACAGAATTACTGTGGCTAAGCTAAGGGAGGTTGTAGGCTGTGGTGAACAGGTGGTGTTTTTTTTTTAAATGTCCAGGGATGTAGCATTGCGGATATCTGCAGGGAGGGTGTTCCAGGGGAATGGGGCTGCAACACTAAAGGCTCTGTCTCCAAAGGTACAGAGTTTGGTGTGGGGAATGGAGAGCAGGCCAGCATCTGAGGACCGCAGGTTTCGGGGTGGGGTATATGGATGGAGGAGGTCAGAGAGGTACAGTGGGGCCAGGGCATGGAGGGATTTGTAGGTAAGAAGGAGGATTTTATATTTGATGCCGGACTTAATTGGGAGCCAGTGAAGGTGGATGAGGGTTGGGCTGATGTGCTGCCAGGTCTTGGTGTGGGTGAGGACCCTGGCGGCAGAGTTTTGGACATACTGGAGCCTGTCTAGGGTTTTGCTTGGGACCCCAGACAGGACTCCATTGCAGTAGTCCAAACGGGAGGTAATGAACGCATGAATAAGGGTTTCTGCCACGGAGTCAGAGAGTGATGGCCGGAGTCTGGAAATGTTTTTAAGATGAAAAAAGGCGGATTTGGTGACGAGTATGGAAAGAGAGGGTGGAGTCTAGGATTACACCAAGGTGACGGACCTCAGAGGATGGGCAGATATGATGAACAGAATTCAGATTTCAGAAAAATCTAAAAAGCCATCATTGGAATCCAGAGATGGGAAGTAACGAAGTACAAATACTTTGTTACTTTACTTAAGTAGATTTTTCAGATATTTTTACTTTACTTTACTATTTATTTTTGTGGCGACTTTTTACTTTTACTCCTTAAATTTTAACACGAATATCGGTACTTTCTACTCCTTACTTTTTGGAAAATTGGCTCGTTACTTTAGTTTTGTACAACAGGTCGTCTATCAGGAGTGACACGCGCCTCACCAGCGGGCCACACGGAGAAAGAAATGAGAGAAAAGAAAAAGACACAATCTGTCCGGAGGATAATCAGTTAGATTGTGTGTGTGCGCCCTTGAGAACTGTAAGTCGTATAACTTATGTTGTCGGTTAATTTAAGCCTGTTCTTGTACTGGTCTATAGTTCTTGCAAACTTAAAGTAAGTTAGCTAGTGATTCTGTTGTTTGTGTTCACCTGTTAGCTAGGTTGCACGTTGCTTGATCTTATTAAAGCATCAAAAGAGAGAAGTTGTCTCCGTCCGTGTTTTAACAGACACACCTGGGGTGAAGTTGGAAACCAGAATGGTCAGCTTTAAACACAGTCCTAATCTAGTCCTCATTAACAAGTTTCAAATAATTTCACTGGAGTTACCGTTATTATTTGTTGCGTCATCAATACCGAATTCAATCTAGTACTTGACGCACCACTACAAGACGACTCGACAGATTCGGCGGCATTCATTTTCAGCAAATCATTGCAGCATGATGGTGGTAATGTTAGCACTAGTAGTATGGATGGCGACATGAGAGATCCCAGAGATTCAGCAGACAAGCAGCAAGACATTCCCGATCATCCTTGGCCTTATCTGAGAGAGATGTTTAAGAATGACTCCTATTCGCCAGGAGTCATTCTGATGCTGCGTAGCTCTTAAAGTATGGGGAACTTCTTAATTAATGTCTGTTTAGTAATTCATATTTAATCCTTTATTTTCTTTCCAGAAGCCATATTTGAGCACACACACATACATGTCAATACCTTTAAATGTTAAGGGGAAGATTAAAAAAGAGAAAATGGATCTGTGAATTCTCACAGAATCACAACTGAATTCATATCTTTCTACTCAGTCAGAATCTTATTAACCTGGAGTCCCAGTCTCTGTCACAATAATCATATATGTGATGTTTTAGGCCTATTGGCAGACATCCATTTAAAATGTAGGCAATGGCATATATATAAAGAGCCTTTTTTCCATGTCCACTGAAGTTTCTCAGCTTGCACTCTAGTAAAATTTGTGTGGTCCAGGTAGCTTTGCATAAAAAATGGTTGTCATTCGCAAGGCTACCGCAAGTAAATTTCCAAGCCTGTACTTTGTTACTTTTAATTGAGTAAAGAAGTTAAATCAGTACTTCTACTTTTACCAGTGAGTATTTTTTAACACAAGTATCTGAACTTTCTACTTGAGTAAGAAGTGAGTACTTTTGCCATCTCTGAATGTTTGTATAGGACCAGCTTGGTATTGGGCATAGTTTTTCCAGTTGTACACACTAGAGCATTGCGTGTTCTTCAAGGCTGTGACACAATCAACTGTATAATGTGATAAAAACCAGAATACAAATCTCATTTCAGATTCTTTCTCATTACAACCAGTAGTCACTTACCCACAATGCTTCATGTTCTGTGGTTTGTCCATGCGAATGGCCAGTTTGATCTTGAGGTCATTGTCTGGACAGCCTTTAGACACCGCCATCTTGTGGAGCTCAGACTGCTTGGGACTGTTGGGAGTCGGGTGGAGCACAACCTGGGAACAGTCACATCATAATAATAATAATAATAATAATGATAACAATAACACTGTATGTGCACTGTACAGTGAATACTGTACAAAGGTTGTCCCAAGTGAAATGACCAAAATGAAGCAGCATTGTTTTTGTCCCTTACCTTCCCCAGCTCCTTGTCTTCCAGAGCCAACACTCCTGTGCTCTCAGTGAACAGCTTCACCTTCACAGCAGGTAACGGCTGGGTGGTGGTGAAGTCACCCTGGGTACCCCAACTACACACACACACACACACACACACACACACACACACACACACACACACACACACACACACACACACACACACACACACACACAAACAAGAAAGAAAGCATCATGTTAGAGATGATGATGTCTCTGGGGCTGTCTAACCCTTCTGTCACTTAGCATCTCTGACCAAAACAAAATTTAAATAAAAACCAGCATCCACCAGCTTAAACAACTATTTTGTATATTTGTTTCTGTTTCTGTATTCATTTTTTATCTTCTCAGATTTGCAAAATTTTAGACTCAGAAATTCCCCCAGAAGCAGAGAGTTTTCATATTCAGGTTGCAAAGCAGGTTGCTGTGTAGCTTGCTTTTAAAAATGTAATAAGTGTTCTGCATGATTTGTTAAACTCTTTGATGGCTAAGGAACTTTTTTGCTGACTTTAAAATCGTAAGTGAGAAAGCTATATATGAGACATGCAGTAATACAGTCAAAGATTTAAAAAAAAAAAAAATTAAATAATAGCATGTCAATAAACTAAACATGTTTGGCCCTGGATGTGATTCTCATTTTCCACTTTGGTGAAATTCAATTTGACATCCCTGTGTTAAAAGAAGAACCTTAAAATCAGCTCTGGCTTGGACTAGGAGCCAATGAAGAGCCACAACGGGTGTTATGTGATCATATTTTGTAGTTTTTGTCAGGATTCAGTAATCAAGCCGGTATGACACAAATGCATGGATTACAGTTTCAGCATCACAAAATGATAATGTTGGTTGAAATGGTATGGTTGGTATTTGCCACATTTAATCAAATATATCATTTTGATATTCTTCCAAATGTTATGATCCTTTCAAAGAGCCTCAGGTGGAAGAGCATCACACGACACACTGCTGCTACTGTAAGTGTGAACAAGTGAAGAGATTCTTCCTCTGGGACAGTCTGCTGTTGCTCTGCCACAGGGTCTGTGTTTGCTTTTGATCCAGCAGCAGAAAACACATCTCTTGCAGTGTTTCACCTGAATACTTTCCACAGGATTCTACTAAAGAAAAGCACTCAGGAGAGAAGTGCTGGGAATCGCACTGTCACACCAAAAGGGATAAGAGACAACATACTGCAGTGTAGGGCAACCAGTTTAAAGCTGGTTATGCTTCTGCAGAGGCGCCACGCAGAGCTTTTGCCGTAGCCTATGCAAGTGGCCTGAGGTTTTATACTTGTGCGTTAGTGTGCGTCTATCTCTTTAAGAGAATGGCAGGGCCGGCATGTGTGTGTGTGTGTGGTAGAGCGAGTGAGAGAGTGACGGGGATAGCTTCAGAACAGGTACCGACTCCAGAGGCATAGTGAGAGAAACAAAGTGTATCCCCTGTGCTTTCTGACCACAGTGGGAAATCTGTAGCAGGAGCTCTCCTTGATTTGGACAAACAACTGGGGTTGTGGGTGTCCGTGCAAGGAAAGGTGCAGTGCGGTTTACATATTTTTTTTTGTTTGTGTTTTGGAATATGGATTCCAGAAAGTTGTAATCCTTAAAGCTGCTTTAATCTAATATTTAGTAACACTTTATAATAACCATCATTAATAAATTAATAGTAATTGATAGTTAATTAAACTTTAGTTAATAGCTATTTTTTATTAGTTTAGTGTAAAATAAAATAAGTTGTTAATACATTTTAATAGTTAAAACTTTGTCAGTGATTACTAATTGTTTTGTAAACCATCTATAAACATTATTTAGATGGCTATTATTGACACTTTGATAATATTATAAAGTTGCAACTAATGCTTATAATAATTATCAAACGTGGTTTACAAAGCATCAAGTAATTAATTTGGCACCAAAAAGTCCTGTGTTTGGTTTGACCCATCCTGCCTTCTGACAAGGAAATCTGTCGTTGATATACTGCTTCATCTTGCTTCGTGCTATGCTCCTGTCATAATTACAACAGCCACCAGAGGGCAATGCCACCATAAACAAAAATATATATATAAACGACCTATGGGAGCGTGTTTTTTTTTATTTATTGTTCAGTGTTAAAGGTCCCATGGCATGAAAATTTCACTTTATGAGGTCACACCCCCACTCTCCACCATGCCCCCCTCTCTCTTCCTCAATAGCTACAGACACAGAAATGGCACATACTAAGGAAAGTTCATTGTGGGACTGGCTCTAGTGGCTGTAATTCTGCACCAAGGCTGAATTTTGGGAAAGAGACTTCAGATACAGTATTAGGGGACCACTAAGGCCTATATAAAAGCATCCAAAGAGCACCATGTCATGGGACCTTTAACTCACTTTGTATCGTCTTTGCTATCTCTTGTTCCTCTCACTTTTCCCTCACACAGCAGCACTCGTTTGATAAGTTACCCTCACTCCAGCACCGCTTGAACACACTCATTCACGTCACTCACTTGACGCACCTAACATCCTCGCTCTAACTTACGCTAGTCTCGTAACAAGAGGAACCGACTTTCATAGAGATATATATATATATACACAGTATAGATAGATATAGAACGATTAGTCATTTGTTGTGGGTCCATCCACTTTCTTGCTCTTTTCAATGGACTTTTTAAAGCACTTTTTTGTTGTAGGCGTAAAGAGTGCGTTACATTCTTTCAGCTGTCAGTTATAGACCTAATATAGGCTTTTCAAAAAGGGGAGCTCAAAGATGGCCAATTAAAAATATTTTAACTTTACTAATTTATTTATTTTAAGTTATATTTTACATTGTTGGTATAATGTCTGCTGGAATGTTAAAAAAATGTTAGTGTACAACAAACATTTTTTTTTGTAATTGATGTTTTCTTTTTTCACATTTTCAAAATAAATTCAAAAATGCAAAGAACCACATTCGGTATTCGCCCTTCTGCCAAGTTTTTCATTATATTCTGTTTCGGCTTTCGGCGAAGATTTTTCATTTCGGTGCATTTCTAATCTCAACATTAACAGGCTGTTACCTCTGCCAAGGAGGTAATGTTTTTATTTAGCATTGTTTATTGGTTTGTCTGTCTGTCTCTTTGTCTGTTTGTAGGCGCTTTCCGAGTACCCTCCTAGTTTTCTCGTGATCATGAGATAATCCACAAAGGATCTCAACATAACAAGCTTTGTTATCTCATAACTGACATAACCCAAACTGTTCGTGACTGAATATTACATAAAATCACACACACGTCGTTTCCTGATCATTACGGACTCTAATGGGGTAATAATTTGTAATTTGCAGACATTAGACATTAGACATATTATTATGTTGCCACTCAGATTCAAAATGAGCAGATAACTGTTATTATGCTGTAGCCCCTTAAAACTCTGTCCCTGTAATGTTCCTAGAGGGACTAATAATAGACTGCAATATTCACTGCAATATTCTTTTAATATTCCTATTAGTGACAAAAAATGCTTAATATATGTAGAAAACTTTGACTAGAAAAACAGTACCCTTTCTGACAGATACATTTCTGAGGTCAATATATGTCTATGGGGTTAAAGCTATTTAAAAATTCTGGGAATTAAGTATATATTTTTGTTCTAAATAAAATAATGTAGTGCCTATAGTAGAACTAATGTTTATTTATGTAAATTCAGTATCAATATCAATATTAATGACTGGAAGAGGAAGAGAGGACTATTGTTGTTGATAAGGACCAAAATGTTGTTCTAAAAAATATCTAAAAGTTTTTATTTTTATTTAGCCACCATATTTACTTCAGTTGCACTGACTCAAAACAGCACAAGAATGGAGGCAATTCTGGCACTATGTATAATAAAAAGCCTTTAATATTGCACAGCTGGCCTTTTTAAGTAGGCTACACTATTCACATAAACTCTTTCCAGTTTTCTTCCTCTTATTTGAAAATGTTCTCTTCTTATTTATCAAATAGACCCCAGGTAGTAATTGGTTAAGTAACCTCTTTACCTTCAAGCTGTGATTTTGGGTTACCTTAGGGTACCATTCTTGGTCCACTACTCTTTCTTCTGTACAGTAATAGCCGCTTTCCAACCAAGTAGTTACAGGAACGTAGTTATAGGAAAAGTCCACTTCTAAGCAGATCTACTAACTACTCTCCCCCAAAACCATTTTTCCCATTTGCATTCGCACTGGCCAAGTGGCCATAGGGACTATAGAAGGGGTAAGGGAGTAATGCAAGCATGGCAATGGTCTTTATAGCGTTACAATCAGAAAACACATACACCAAAAAAAGTATGAACTAAATACTAAATTGTTAAAATTGTCCCGTTGTTGGTCTGTCTGTACCGGAAACCCGACCCTCGTTGACCTAGGTCCCTATGCTGAAAAGGGAACAATGAAAGGACCCTGCCTTGAAGTAGGAGCTGAAAGAGTTACAGGAACTG
Source organism: Perca flavescens (assembly GCF_004354835.1). Lineage (NCBI taxonomy): Eukaryota > Metazoa > Chordata > Actinopteri > Perciformes > Percidae > Perca > Perca flavescens. The sequence continues at coordinate 6,217,866 of NC_041334.1, forward strand.
CAGCCAGAGGAACTTAAAACCCTCCAAATTGGTCCAGTCGGAACACGAGAAAAAAAGGGTTCTAGGAATTTTATGTTCTAGGAACTGCAAAAATTCCTCCCGTCGGAAAGTGGCTAATGACTTACATACTGTACAGTCTGTTGACATTCACTTTTGACTTATATCACTTATACTGTATACAGACAATACAGTAATGGTTTTCTTTGACACAAAACACAAAACTCTCTTTTGATGTTAATTCCTTATTTGACTAGTTTCATGCACACCATCTGACTATGACTGTACATATTAATGTTAATGTATATATTTTTGTCTCTGTCTCATCCCGTTTTGGCTATTATTGTAAACAGCTGCCATTTAAAAATGTCGACAATCACAGACCAGTTTCTTTATGCACAGTATTAACCTGATAGTACACATTCTGTACCCGTAATCAAAATATATTCAGTGGTTGTCTAAATATTTCCCTTAACAGTGCTACTTGAAACTTCAATTGTAGATCAGGCTGTCAAAAGCTGTGTAAGAGGCTTGCAAATGTTCCTAATGTAAAGTATATGCAAGTAAATTTTATCTAATTTCCATCCATCCATCTTCATCCGCTTATCCGGTGTCGGGTCGCGGGGGAAGGAGCTCCAGCAGGGGACCCCAAACTTCCCTTTCCCGAGCAACATTAACCAGCTCCGACTGGGGGATCCCGAGGCATTCCCAGGCCAGGTTGGAGATATAATCCCTCCACCTAGTCCTGGGTCTTCCCCGAGGCCTCCTCCCAGCTGGACGTGCCTGGAACACCTCCCTAGGGAGGTGCCCGGGGGGCATCCTTACCAGATGCCCGAACAAACCTCAACTGGCTCCTTTCGACGCAAAGGAGCAGCGGCTCTACTCCGAGCTCTTGACGGATGACTGAGCTTCTCACCCTATCTCTAAGGGAGACGCCAGCCACCCTCCTGAGGAAACCCATTTCGGCCGCTTGTACCCTGGATCTCGTTCTTTCGGTCAAGCACAGCCTTCATGACCATAGGTGAGGGAAGGAAACTGGAACGAAAACTGACCGGTAGACCGAGAGCTTTGCATTCTGGCTCAGCTCCATTGTCCCCTCACTCGCAAACAAAACCCCAGGGTACTTGAACTCCTTCACTTCGGGTAAGGACTCATTCCCTACCTGGAGTAGGCACTCCATCGGTTTCCTGCTGAGAACCATGGCCTCAGATTTAGAGATGCTGATCCTCATCCCAACCGCTTCACACTCGGCTGCGAACCGATCCAGTGAGTGCTGAAGGTCGCAGGCCGATGATGCCATCAGGACCACATCAATCTGCAAAGAGCAGCGATGAGATCCCCAGCCCACCGAACCGCAACCCCTCCCCACCCCGACTATGCCTCGATATCCTGTCCATAAATGCTACAAACAGGATTGGTGACAAAGCGCAGCCCTGGCGGAGGCCAACCCTCACCTGAAACGAGTCCGACTTACTGCCGAGAACCCGGACACAGCTCTCACTTTGGTCGTACAGAGATTGGATGGCCCTGAGAAGAGACCCCACACCCCATACTCCCAGCAGCACCTCCCACAGTATCTCCCGGGGGACCCGGTCATACGCCTTTTCCAGATCCACAAAACACATGTAGACTGGTTGGGCATACTCCCAGGCTCCCTCCAGGATCCTTGCGAGAGTGAAGAGCGGGTCCGTTGTTCCACGACCAGGACGGGATCCGCATTGTTCCACTTCAATCTGATGTTCGACTATCGGCCGAACCCTCCTTTCCAGCACCTTGGAGTAGACTTTACCAGGGAGGCTGAGAAGTGTGATACCCCTGTAATTGGCACACACCCTCTGGTCCCCCTTTTTAAAAAGGGGAACCACCACCCCAGTCTGCCACTCCTTTCGCACTGTCCCAGACTTCCACGCAATGTTGAAGAGGCGTGTCAACCAGGACAGCCCCTCCAAACCCAGAGCCTTGAGCATTTCTGGACAGATCTCATCAATCCCAGGGGCTTTGCCACTGTGGAGTTGTTTGACTACATCAGTGACTTCCACCTGGAAATTGACAATGATCCCCCATCATCCTCCAGCTCTGCCTCTAACATAGAGGGCGTATTAGTCGGATTCAGGAGTTCCTCAAAGTGCTCCTTCCACCGCCCTATTACTTCCTCAGTTGAGGTCAACAGTGTCCCATCCTTACTGTACACAGCTTGGATGGTTCCCCGCTTCCCCCTCCTGAGGTGGCGAACAGTTTTCCAGAAGCACCTTGGTGCCAACCGAAAGTCCTTCTCCATGTCTTCTCCAAACTTCTCCCACACCCGCTGCTTTGCCTCTTTCACGGCAGAGGCTGCAGCCCTTCGGGCCCTTCGGTACCCTGCAACCGCCTCCGGAGTCCTCTGGGATAACATATCCCGGAAAGACTCCTTCTTCAGTCGGACGGCTTCCCTGACCAATCACCCCAATCTTCCTCCGAATCACGCCTCTCCATGTGTCTCCATCATTGCCCACGTGCGCGTTGAAGTCAGCAGAACAATGGAGTCCCCCACTGGAGCCCCATGCAGGACTCCAGTCAAGGTCTCCAAGAAGGCCGAATACTCCGAACTCCTGTTTGGTGCATATGCACAAACAACAGTCAGAGTTTTCCCCCCCACAACCCGCAGGCGTAGGGAGGCGACCCTCTCATCCACCGGGGTAAACTCCAACGCAGCGGCGCTCAGCCGGGGGCTTGTGAGTATCCCCTCACACGCCTGGCGCCTCACACCCTGGGCAACTCCGGAGAAGAAAAGAGTCCAACCCCTATCCAGGAGTATGGTTCCAGAACCGAGACTGTGCGTACAGGTAAGCCCCACCAGATCTAACCGGTAGCGCTCCACCTCCCGCACCAGTTCCGGCTCCTTCCCCCACAGAGAGGTGACATTCCACGTCCCCAGAGCCAGCGTCTGCTGCCCGGGTCTGGTCCGTCGAGGCCCCCGACCTTCACTGCCACCCGTGTAGCAGCGCACCCAACCCCAGCGGTTCCTTTGAACCATTCTTTGTCTGTTTATCTAATTTTACTCTTTCAAATAAGGTCTTTTTCCAAATTAAAGAACGCTAATCCCCACAAAGCTGCAGTGTGTTTTAGGAATGACCATTTTGGTTGCAATTACTTGCAACCAAAGTCCTCGTGTCTGCCAGAACACAAAGCTAGATTTGTGTTAAAACCCTGCAGTATGAAGCCAGCCAGCTGACAGAAATAAGCATGGTTTCCAGCCTGGATCTGGTATCTCGTGTTGGCCATTTTCCCATCAGTTACTCATACTGTACTAATAAAACAGCTTGAACTATTAAACAGTAACATACAAAACTGAATCCAGAGAAACAGGAAGTCTAAGTGATGAAACAATGAATGAATGGCTGCCATGGGGACAAGATGTAACCTGCAATATTACATCTGACAGTGAAGCATTGTCACTTTTATTGTTGCTTAATTATGTTTAAATAAGCATGCAAATGGTTAAGAGGCAAAAAGGCTTTTTTTACTTCAGTGAATGCTGAAATGAAATGTTAGTTTAAACACAGTTGAGAAAACAAACTTTCTAACTAACAATGTTTGACATTTTCATCCATATATGTACACAAGCATAGTCTTTCTACTGTGTCACCCAAAGACTTGAAATCTCACCAAAACGGGGTGCTGGGGGTGGATGGTGGGCAGGTATGTTAGTTTAACTGCAAAGCAGCAAAGTGTGCAGGAGCATCAGGGATAAGTGTGAGTGTTGAAGAATTCACAATCAGCACCAACCTGATTTATGGACTGCACATTTGAATGAGATAGGGTATGGACATATATGATACAGGACAGGATGATGTGACTAAAATGACTTTCATACTTGTACTACACACAGTACATTACATAAAGCATTCACATTGTATCATGTACACATTGTGTACAGTCTTCAGTTTGGATACAGTTATTTGACCAGCAGATGGCAGTGTGTGGCATCATTAAAGAATACTCATTTTCAACACAGTGTGTTGAACTGGAAATCTCCAGAAGGATAATTTCACTACATGTGGAGTGACATGGGGTGAAATGGTGAAATGGTGTGTGCGTACGAGCGTGCGTGCGTGCGTGTGTGTGTCAACATACGTGGGTTTTGAGGCCTCGGCCTGGTCCGTCTGCAGTTTATGTCCTCCCTCCACCTCCATGGTGCAGTAAACAATCCTGTTTGGAGCCAACGACTTCAGACCCTGGACTTCCATGATTACCACCTGCAACACACACACACACACACACACACACACACACACACACACACACACACACACACACACACACACACACACAGACATATATTTAATATATACTATATATCTACACACTTTACACATACATTCAAAACATAGCCTAAAAGAACAAGTTTAACCATACACTTGGGAACAAAAGAAGGAAAATCCAATATTGTCTCTCTTCCGTTTTGTATGTCAAGATAGCTGATCAAACAACCAATGCAGTTGCTGTCAAACTGTGTCTGTATCGTTATGCTGTCAGACAACTGCATTAACGTTAGTTAGCGTGTGGCATTTATGAATCTCAATTAAATCACTATTTCATACTTGAGCAGTTGTCTAAAGTAACTATATGAACATAATAAGAAATGTCAATGCTTGCACCGTATATTCTTTTAAAACAACAAATAGATTGGCAGGAACATTTTGAGCAGAAATTCATTGCACTTTTAAGCAAACTTATAATTGTTTGATCAAATTAGGACTTATTTGGTGACGTCAGATATTTAATGACTTGTTTGACATCCCAAATGGAAAACTTGATATGCAGTCAGGAATGAAAGATAAAAAAAGAAACACATTCAAGCAACATACAAATAGACAAGGCAACAATACAAAGATATGAGTACAAAAAGGTTTCCTGTATGTCATACACACAACACCATTTATCACCACTGGAGCAATCTCTAAAAACAAAACAAAAAAGTACTACATTACACGTGAAAATTAAGCCGAGTTATTGCACATGGGACGAAGGAGTTTTTACTCCTCTTGAACCGAGGTACTCTAAATCTGTGACCTGAGGGGAGTATTACGAACTCAAAGTGAAGGGGGTGGTTTGTGCAGTCTAATATAGACCGGGCCTTGCGAAGTACTTGCTGGTCAAAGATAGCCATCAAGGGGGACTGTAGGAAACCTATCACCTTGCCAGCCACCTTTACAATATGGTGTACCAAGCAATCATGGCAAAAGTAAGAAGCGATTCAATAAAAGACTTATAAAATAGGGACATCATTTTCCTATCTACATCCATGTCACCTCCAGGGCTCTGTACAAAACCCTACTTGCAAACAGGGTATCAGGGACTCAGCCTGAGGCCAAGTCAGAAACGCTTGAAATTCCATGCTTTTTGGTCTAAACGTCATACCCAAATTGAAAGTGGTACAGCTCCTATATTCTTTGACACTCAGGGGTGTGCCTGATATCATTGGAAAGGAGGCTTAATTGAGTCTTGAGAGGCTAAGCTTTCAATTGTTGTGTCGCATGACCGTATATTTTGAAGATTTAATGCTTTAAAGTTATAAATAAGTTTATGAGTGGACGTAACAGCGATGCCACAGTGACAAAGTGTGCCCTCTACGGTACAGTGATCCTTACACTCTTATCTTCCATGAAGTAGCAAAATCACAATGATCTAAGACTCTAAGAAACATCTGTGTATTAACAGTTATATGACTGTATATTTTAACAGAAATTGTCCTTAAAACGTGATTCACAGTTGAATTTTAGTTTTGTATATTTCAACTTGCATTATTTGTGCTCCGACAACTTTTGTCTGTAACTTTTACTTGTAACTGTGTATTTCTACAGTGTGGTATTAGTACTTTTACTTAAGTAAAAGGATCTGAATAATTCTTCCACCACTGGTTATCAGACTGAATGGAACAATTTCTGATAATGAAACGAGTCACAGTCACAAAAAAACGTATCCACTGATTTACAGACGTCTCCGTCGCCATGTAAGTCGATGGGAAAAAGTATATTTGGGCCAGAGGGTATCACTTGACGGACACGGAAAATGCAATTCTACTGTTTGGCTGCTATGTCAAATTGGCTTTAATGCCTGGTGCACTTCCTGGGGGCCTGGTCTGACTCCACTTCCAGAATTGGTTGAAACAGCTACAGAGTAACAGAAAGAATACATTTCAAACTGGCCACACATAAAGTCAATATATTGCAAGAAAGAAACATTTTCATTAACATTTCTAAATCTTGCAGATTGATTACATTTTTTCTGCTCTCTCAATACTTTTGTCATCAGTAAGCTATATACTGTACATACAGTATGTATACATTGTCCAGTGGGGTGTCGGAAGGGTTTATGTTGATATCTAAATAAGAATTGGCCTACTGAAACCAAAGCCTGTCTTGAGTAAATGTCTACTGAGCCTTGCCAGACCCCAATGGGAGAAACACAAATTGTGGGCAGGTGCTGCCCGGCTAAAGAGAACATCCATTGTACAAAAGATAGAATTTCTCCCACCTCACCCACATTGTATTTTTTATAGAGAAAGAAAAGGGCCACTTTTCTCTGAGATGCTAGAAATCATCAACATGGAGGCAGTAAAATAATCATGGTGCTGCTTGACTGTGAAGCTTCTTAGGTCTTGTGGAGGATAAACAGATATTGGACAGGTAATGTTTCACGTGAGTGGTAAGGAGATACTACACTCTGCCTCCATGTCCATTCCAAGCTAGAAATGGCCTGGAAACCAATTACAGCAGGGCGAGGTTCAAAAATCTGTCTGTCTGTAGAAATCCTGGGAGACATTTCCTCTCATTAGAGAAAACACCATCCACAGTGAATGGGGGAAAACAATGAGGTGGAGTCATACTGCATTATATGGGCTGACTTCACAATCAGAAGGAGAGCTTTATTGGCCACTTTACTCATTTATGTCTAAACCTGTCCACTATCCTGGACCAACCTGACAGCCAGAGCATTGCCTAAAGGGTAATTTGTGTATTTTTCAACCTGGACCCTATTTTCCCACGCATTTGTGTCTAAGTACCACAGTACCTCTCCGACCTCCTCCATCCATACACCCCACCCCAAAACCTTTGGAGACAGAGCCTTTAGTGTTGCAGCCCTCCCGGCAGATATCCGCAATGCTACATACCTGGACTTTTTTTTTTAAAAACTCCTGAAATTCCACCTGTTCACCACAGCCTACAACCTCCTTTAGCTTAACCACAGTAATTCTTTAAAGTGTCCTTGGGTTTCATGAAAGGCGCTATATAAATAAAAGTTAATATTATAATTAATATTATAATAAAGTCATTAATGTGAACAAAACTCTTTGAAATTGGTCTAGTATTGAGTGAGAACGCTGTAACAGGCAGCCATGAACCGGGCTGCAATGTAACCCTATTGGGCTAATGTGCATCGTCAGTTTCCATCCACTAAAAGTGCTGTTTTTGCCGCTGACAGGCTTACATTATTATTCTAAGTGTCTGACAGCCATGGACATTGTTAGGCCTATTTTAGGGAGGCTGAAGCTACCCAAAATGCCCCCCTCCCCCAAATAATAATTAGATTTAGATCTTTACATCTGTGTGTCGGTGTGTAGTGAGTAAACCAACATCATTATTCCACCAACCTCCAGGGTGAAGGACAGCACCACGTCAGATTTAGACAGCGTGTTCTCGTCCTCCTGGCCCATGTCCATGATGGATGCGTTGTGGCCTCGTTTCAGCTTCTGCAGCTTGAACTCTCCTCCCTTGGACACGGGCATGCTCTCCAGGTTGGCCATCAGCAGGTTGACAGACGATCGCAGCTCCTCGATGTACATGGCCTCCATCTCTCTAGATGCGAACCTGGGAAACCTTCCACCATGCTGACCACAACAGGTAGGCACACAATGCATTTATCAGCATGAAAAAAACACTTAACTCCAAACTTCGACATGAGTCTAGAGCAGAGATCTTCAACAGGGGGTCCGGGGACACTTAAGGGGGTCTATCTATGAACCTCAATAATTATTTCAATAGCTTATGCACCATAAAAAAGGTATGTGTAAAGGCTTAGTCCATTTTAATATGCAACTCAATTTCATAAAATATGCAGTAGAATGTCCCTGCTCTGTCTCTCTTTCAGCTATGGGGTCCTTGGCTTTAAAAAACTTTAAATATCCCTGGTTCAGAGTATAGGTCAGTTAACTTAACTTAACTTACTTAACTTAATCCTTTATTTGATAGGGACAATGCACATTAATGAACATCTGCATTGAAACAACAAAAACAGACGTAAACACGCCGGATTATAGCCACAGGGCTAATTTACATTCGCAGTCCCTAGTTAATCATGTGATAAAATCTGAATACTGTAGATCTACAACTTCAAGCACTTCATCTGAATATTGATTAAGGTCAAGTGCTATTTACATTCAATATTCAATAATCAGTATTCTTTCATATATTCCCAATTATTTACTGTAAGTCCATCCATTCATTTGTCCATCATTCACTCCATCCATCCATACATTCATTCAGCCATTTGTCGCTCCATCCATCCATCCTTGTCCCCTTACCCGAGCTATCTGATCTGCCATTTGCAGGCGTCCGTCCAGCTCTCTTCTGATCTGGGCTGCCTGCTCATCTGGGTTGTCCAGCTGGGGAAACACACACAGACACAGAGTGAGCGTCAGAAAGCCGCACCACAACAATTAGGGTTAATAGTAATTAGTATAATAGCAGAAAATTGTGAAAATTAACAAAAGGTGACTTATTATGTTCATGTTCAGGTTCATACTTTTATTTTGTGTTTGTAGAACATGTTTACATGCTTTGTTGTTAAAATAACAAACTTCGAACAAACTTTTTCCTCCGAAAAGGATGTGCCATTTCTGTGTCTGTAGCTTTAAATGCTATTGAGGAGGAGAGAGGGGGGGCCAGGTGGAGGATGGGGGTGTGGCCTTGACCAACTGCCATGCCTCAAAGCAGAGAAAGGGGAGGTAACCTTTCCCCTTATGACGTCATAAAGGGAAGATTCCAGATCGGCCCATCTGAGCTTTCATTTTCTCAAAGGCAGAGCAGGATACCCAGGGCTCGGTTTACACCTATCACCATTTCTAGCCACTGTGGGACCATAGGCAGGCTGGGGGGGAACGCATATTAATGTTAAAAAACCTCATAAAGGGACATTTTCATGCCATGGGACCTTTAAAGAAAAAAATCATTTGTACAGACAGGACAGATTTACTGCTCAGCATTTCAATGTTCTTGTTATGATATCAAATCATTTTAAGTTTATTAGACAGGTAATGTGACATGAAAAATCAGAGTGTAGCGTGTGGTTAATTTATGATTTTTCCTCTCAAAAGGCTGTGTCCTGCAAGCCCGCTTACACCCATTATCTCAGTGAAGAATGCCCTCTAGGGGACAGTATTGTTACCGTATGTCAATACCTTCCCTTTCCTCTTGGCCAAGAGAGGCTTGCTGCTTCCCAAGGCCAGTGACACACAACAGAGAGCAGGAATCAATCTGATAACCATGGGGGATTCATCAGCCGGAGCAGGCTGAAGGCCGTGCTGTCACACAACTGTGTGTGTGTGTATGTGTGTGTGTGTGCGTGTGTGTGTGTGTGTGTGTGTGTGTGTGTGTGTGTGTGTGTGTGTGTGTGTGTGTGTGTGTGTGTGTATGCGTGCGCGCGCTCAATGTAAGTCTATTGTTCCCGCTGCTTTTAGCTCTGTTTTAGTCTCTGAGAAGAGCAGACTGCTGGACCTGGACGATTCTGCATCGATGCAGTGACAGACCATAACTGATTATTGCCTACTGATGTTACTTGTAGATTATCAGGTCACTGCTTTTTTTGTTTTTGTCTGTTGTCTGCTGTGTTCAGACTCCGCTACTTTCAAGAAGTTTCTTTTTTAAGAGCAGATACAATAAAAAGGGATGTTCATATATATCTGACTGCTTGAATTTGTTGATGAAAACCATGTGCAGTAATATACTGTATATTATATTGTGGAGGTGACTCATCATGATGCATCGTGATATAGAATCGATTTGAATCGTTGACAGGATGATTGTAATTGAATCGTGAGACCAGTAAAGATTTACACCCCTAGACACTACATAGAAGATAAATTGGTAAGTATTTGGATTATCAATTCATAATTTTTATCTTTCTTTAAATGCCAAAGATGAACTGGTTCCAGCTTTGGTTACTTATCTATGTAATAATAAATGACAGTAAACTGAATATCTGTGGGTTTGGGACGCTTGGTCAAGCAAAACAAATAATTTGAATCCATGTGTCATCCTGCAGAGGAGACACACGTGATGCTGCCACAACCTGGCTGTTATGAGGCAATGTTTATTATAAGCTCATTTTTGTTTTCACCAGGGATCCTTCAGTGTGACTCCCACATGCTTTTCAGCCATGGAACCCTCCACAGATGTAACAGTCAGGAGGAAATCTTTTGATTCACTTTTGATTCCCAGCAGAAGGATGTGACTTGTCACAAACACGATCAAGTTCTTTTGTTGCAGAGCGTGGGATGAAAACAGTGAAACTTTTGAGGAGATGCATCATGGATGACCTGTCAAACTGCTTTAGGCAACCAAGGAGCCGTGTCTGGCACCAAAACTGTGTAACTGTGCATCACTCAGAGCCTAGTCTATATCCACGACGTTCCACTTCCAATATTGCTCCGGTGTTGCCGGAAATTCCGCCGGATGTCTTTCATTTAGGCCAGCTGTCCGTTACCTTCATCTTTCTTTCTTCCTGGTTAAATAAAGGTTAAATTAAAAAAAATAAAATAAAAAATGCCAATTAACCAGAGCACATTTTTTCAGAATGCTGTGTGGACTAGCCAGACCCTCCTCTGCTGTGCTGTCGAGGAAGGTCTGGCAATGCGAGACTACTCAGAGCCCATCACACACTTACTGTTCCCTACATAAGAGAGAAGAAAATTGTCTTGAATTAAAATATGCTCTTGTACCGAAGTTACGCACATACAGTAATTGTAGAAACGGCCCCAAAGTTATGTTAGTGTTGCTGTTATTTAGTACATTTGACCATATGGTGTTTATATTTTTCACGTTTACTCCTGTTTATTCAGTGCTTGTAACAGGGTAGCCAAAGCGCGTGCTGGTTTGTATATTATAGCTGACGTCACATAGTTATTAAGCAGTATGATACAGTTAGTCGGTCAGTTGGATTGTGGTTGTGAGCAGCACCTTTCTTCAGAGTGTGCATAAATGAGAAGAGTAGCTAAGTATATCTGCTGCATTACTCGTGATATTGTATTTCTTTGTTAAACCAGCTTTTATTTCTGCTATTTAATGTGGATGAGAGTTATGAGTTTAAGAGATCGCTACGCTACGCTATGACCATTGTGCTAATTATATCCACATTCATACACGCTAGTTTATTGCCTTCGGCTCACCCGACTCAGTACATCGGCTCAAAATATGTAACATTGTGTTTAAAAAAGGGTTAATGCCCGACGAGGTGTCCTTTGTCAGGTATTAATGGATGACATTGAGGCATTTCCTCCGCCAAAGTCCATTAATACCTGACAGTGGACACTTTGAAGGGCGTTAACCCGCTTATACCATGGTCACTTGCCCAATAACATATTTTTAAAACATTAGTTTATATTTTAATTTGTTTTACAGTCAAAATCTAAAGTTTATCCAAACATTTCCCTGGTTATGCCTGAGGGTTGGACTAATACCTGGAACAATCATTCCCATCCTATAAGTTTCTCATGCAATGCAAACGTTGTTCACTCCTCCAGGAAATAGGAAAGACCTTAGATACGACTTGCAACCCTTAGCAACGGGAGATATTTATAGTCAGGTCAGCTTGTAGAACCCTTTAGCTGAGCTATGAGCCAGAAAGCTAACGCTATGCTAGCAAGCTCCAAAGTCAATAACATTGTGTACAGTTGGCAATCAGTAAACATAATTTGACAGTATGTTGCACAACAAGACAAGCCAGCTATCCAGCCATGTCACTGTCCCCAAAAGAATATAACGACGTTTATGAACAATGTTAACGATGTGTAACGTTACTGTCGGCTGCAGCCTGAAGTAGCGACCTGAACAGTGAACGGGATGTGAGATAACGTTATTCGCTGTGAAACAAAGTTAGTTCAAAGGGGCAGCTTGTGTGTTAGCGCCATGTGGCCTGTGGTGTTCAGAGGATGAGTTGGAAATAACAGATTCACATTTCCTTTTTGTTTTAATGTAGTGCATTCATTTAGAACAGTAAACAGTCAGTTTCACCAGAACTCCTTTAGTAGCTAGGTGTCCTCCATCACTTTTTTATGGACACCCTGCAGCCAATCAGAATCGAGTATTCACCCAGACCATGGTATAAACATGTTTATACTTTTACTACTTGTTGTTAGATTGTTAAATACTTTGTGGTTGAGTAAAATAAGAAGTAAGTGGTGTTAAATATTGTTTTCTGTAGGCTTCTCTATCGAGGCTTTGCTAGTTCGAACGGAACATGGCATCCGTTCCAGGGTTTTCACAATAAAAGCATCCAGCCGTTTAGTTAGTCGGAGGCTTTAAAGCATATCATAGATAACAGGAAGTGTTGTCTGCGTTAGTGGTAACTTAACGAATGGGAGAAAATGTCTGAGAATCCCATATAATAAGCATTTGAATCCTTTTTCTCTACATTATTGGAGTTTAAGAGATATGTAGCCATATTCTGACTATTGAAATATATGTTACGTTTGGTGCTGTATATTGCTGCTTAAGGAGGAATGAGATAGAAACCACACTCACATCCACACACACACAAACACACACACACACACACACACACACACACACACCATCTCCCTTCCACACACACACACACACACACACACACACACACACACAAGAAAGAGGAAGACATAAACAGAATAATAACCATCTCTCAGCTCATCATTTTATACTCTGGAATATTTGGCCTTAAGTGGTGCTCTGGCAGACTCACCTGAGTGAACCTGGTGATAAGCCCAGAACTAGCACCTAGACTGAGCGTCTACCCATTATCTTCACTACAGTAATGGAGTGAAATGTGAGGCGGTACATATCCTGCGTAGACAGCCGTTAGCCTGTTGATTAAAATAGAAGCATATCTGTTCCGTCAGACGTGCAACAGACGACTGAAACATGTGTTTGAAATGCCCTCTGCAGCCAACATTTCCTTTTGCTGCTGCTTTACATTAAAAGCACTCTGACAGTGAACTACATATAATACCAGAAGTCATAGTAAATGTGCTGTATTTGTCACAGAATTAGGGGAGCAGTGCTATTGCTCGATATGAAATGGTGCACACAACAAGATATGGACATATTTCCTGCTTTTTGGTCGATGGATTAGTTATTAATATTGCAGGGAGAAACACATCAACTTATCTGACCTCGCCGTGCTTTCCTATGGAATATCATGCACAGGAATTTCCCCAGTGTGAGATTAATAAAGACTATCTTATCTTATCTTATTTGCAATGAATCAGCATGGCTTGAATGGTTGCAGTTGTTTATTGCTCAGCTCAATGCAAGTAGGCAAAGCCCTGTTGAAAAATGGCATTAGTAGCCTCCCATGAGAGTGCATGCCCATCTCAGATTTTGGGGACAGTTGGTTTTAGTCAGATTTATTAATGTGAAATATTCATAAAACTTTTTATGACTGACCTGACTGGACTTACTCTCTACAGCTCTAACCAAGGGTCTTTGAACCAAATTTGAAGCACTTGTTCCTATCTCATTAAAGTTTAATATAACAGAGATTATTAAACTGAAAATTGTGTTGTCTCTTTTCCCCGATTTCGACTTTTCTTTAAGGAATCTACTTTACTTCAGCTGTAGTGACAGACAGGTAAGTAGAAAAGAAAACAGGCAAGTATAGAAGGCTGATGGGATTGTTCTCTCTCTATCTATCTCTCTCACTCACACACACACACACACACACACACACACACACACACACACACACACACACACACACACACACACACACACACACACACACACACACTCTCACCCGTCTGTCCTTGCCATTGATTTTCTTCCACTAGCTGCATTAACATCTTGCCAAAACACCCACCCCTGCTGCTACCACTGAGGAGCACCTTTGAATTACAGTTGTCTCTCAGGCATGCACGGCACACACACACACACACACACACACCCAGAAGACAGTTAAGCTGCAGGCTGTCAGTCTCCTTAAAGAAGGTATGCAAATATGTCCTCCTTTTCTGTCTACTTTGTTGTGAGTCTCACTTTCATCTGCTGTCAGCATGACTTCTGGGTTCCTGTAGCGATAGCTCCAGTTCGGCCGTGCATTCCGACAAACACACTTGGCTGTGTTGACATTCGTACTGGTCGATCAGGGTAAGAAGGTAAGCTTTATTCATACTTCGATAAAAACATGGACAGCTGGGGATCGCACGCGGACACACGCTCTTCTAAACATGCCACAGTAGGATGACTGCATGCACACACGTGCATTATAAACAAGACGGCGAACTCACAACAGCAAGAAGAAGAGCACCCTTTTAAAGAGTTTGCTGCATTTAGCTGCCCAAGAAAAAGTCAAAAAATATATGTATGCGGCTGTTTAACAAGAAAAGGACCAAATATGGTGAATATGTGATACTTACAAAAAGGGTTTTGTGATATAAAGGCATTTTTGCTTTTCTTAAGAGTTTATTGTTTTGCTTTGAAGATGTATTTTCATATTTTTTGTGTACCTTAATTTATAGGTTGATCATTTAAGAGTCCAATCCAGTTGAATGGAGAAAGAAGAACACATCGAACACAGGCGGAAAAATATAGTACTTGGGCGGAGTGATATGCTCGCAGCAAGCCTGTCTGAGAATATAGTTCCCGGTTTGTTTACTGTTAGAAGATGGCTGTGTCTCATGTTATGTTGTTTTTTGTACACGCTGTGACTCTACAAATCACAACATGTAAATTGGAACATGTTGGCGTTATTTTGTCACTTTTGTCACAATTTGGAGCAGTAGGCTAGTTGGAACCAGTTACCTGCATGATCTGTGCTGGGCTAAGCTAATGCCGGAGCCGGTAGACAGCGTTACAGCACACACGGAGATGAGAAGGGTATGTATCGACTTGTCTTACTCTGGGGGTTACGGTAAATAAGATAAATTCCCAATAAGTCGGCGTGTTCCTTTAAAGCAACACTATGTAACTTTTCCCGCTTCGGTCCCCCTACAGGTTGTCTCATTGGAACTACAGCTCGCGGTAAAAGTTACATAGCGTTGCGTTAACTGAAGTAACGCTAATCTCATATGTCCCCTAATGGCGTCATGTCTACTTGTTATTTGACCGATTTAGCTACATGCTATTATTTTCTACTGTTTTTTATCAGTCAGTGGCTCCTGGACATTGGTAAAATAATAAATCAATGTGTAGCAGCTCATATTGCAGAGGAATGTTTATTAGGTTATAGTTGTTGCAAATTAATTACTGCTATTCTTGTTCCAGCTACAGTAGCTTGAGCTAACGGGTTAGCCTTTTGTTCGTGTAGCATTTGCTGTTTAGTCGTTCACGCCAGTGACGTTTCAATACGGACTTACCAGGTTTATGTTTTACTATTGAAATGTGTTGATCCATCTCAGATGTAAACTCAGTCTTCTCCGTTTTAATTAGTAATAAATACTAATAAAAATAGTGAAAGTATTCACATTAGACACACCTTAATGAGAAGGTTGATGTGTTACTGTACTGTATATTGCATTAGTAGTCTCAATGAAGGTCTAATACACAGAGACAGACATTTATGATATGTTTTGTAAAGAAAAGGGCTTTATTTGTACGTCAACGAGGAATGAGTATATTTTATAGTTATGTAACAAATGTAAATAGGTCTATGTAACGCTACATTTTCTTGTTAAGGAAGGAGGGACAGATAGGCAGAATAGGCTAAAATAAAGACAACTGAGAAAGCCGTCCTGACACAGGTAGAGTCATGTGAAAAATAACACAACGACGTCACCCCCCCCTTAAGTTTATTGCACTGTTGTTGTGATGCACCAATGACGGTCCAAAGGTGGCCGTAACTTTTTGATATGATCCCTGATCGCTTTAGACATGAACACAAAGGCACAAAGCAGTGCTTCGAAGGACGTGTTTCAGTTTCTGCAATAGTTCCTGAGACCGTCTCGTGAGAAAGTGCAATTCAGTGAAGTGCGATAAACCTCCTCTACCAAATATGTTGCTCTCTGTTGTGTTTTGATCAGCAGGGAACAAAAAGGGAGTGCGTTGAAAAAACCCCAAAACAACACAGACAGTTCTTCTGCTGTCTCTTTCGTACCTGCAAATACGTTCCCTTGAATTCTAGCAGAGCCCTGTTTCTACTAGCTGCGCTCATTTCCTCTGCTACTCTTAAAGGGTAACTACTGTTTTTTTTCCAACCTGGACCCCATTTCCCCATGCATTTGTGTCTAATAGACTTCAACAACAAGACAAAAATCTTGTTGAAATCGCTCCAGTATTGAGCGAGACCGGAATGACGGGCTGACACGAACCAAGCTACAATGTAACCTAATGGGGCCATTGTGCAGCCTTGCTTTTTGTCCAATATTTTTGCTACTGACAGGCTCAGATTGTTACTAAAAGTGTCTGACAGCAGTATCGATCTCAGGACGTGACTGTTTGTCCGAAGACAGCGGTGTGGAGAGCGGAACGCGAGGCGAGAAAAAGGCGTTGAGGATCTGTTGTTTCGGAGTAGGCTACAGAAATGATAGGCTCCTGTTATCTAAAAGATTTTTAATGTAATGGTTCAATATTTAAATGATTTTGACAATGTGGGTGAGGTTGTTATTTTTCAGCCAGAGTATAGGCTATGGATGAAGTATACGGACGAGGGGAGAGAGAGAGAGAGAGATTTAACAATAGAATTATTGTGCAGTCAATAGGCTATACAGTACATCCATGGTTTCGTGTCATCTAAAAGATTCAATTCAATTCAATTCAATTTTATTTATAGTATCAAATCATAACAAGAGTTATCTCGAGACACTTTACAGATAGAGTAGGTCTAGACCACACTCTATAATTTACAAAGCCCCAACAATTCCAACAATTACAGTAATTCCCTCAAGAGCAAGCAGTGCGACAGTGGCGAGGAAAAACTCCCTCTTGGGAAGAAACCTCGGACAGACCCAGGCTCTTGGTAGGCGGTGTCTGACGGGCCGGTTGGGGGTGTGATGAACAGTGGCAATAGTAGTCACATTAATAATCGAACAGTGACTGTGACTGTGGACAGTGAAGATGGTTCGTATTTGCTCATGTCTCACATCCCTGTTGATTAGAGGGGGACATCCTCTGACATGGTGACACAGCATTGTGTCTGAGCTACAGTATATCAATGGACACATCCAGACCACAGATATCTGGCAGCAACTGGTCCCACTCCTGATAACATATTCTTTGGGCATATAGGGGCACAGCATCCACGGGAGCACTACCAATATCCCGAGCCCTCCAGCCCTCAAGCCGTTGCTTCATCCTCCTCCGCCCGGTCTCTCTCTCTCTCTCTCTCTCTCTCTCTCTCTCTCTCCGTCCGTAACATTGTACTCTGGCTCAAATGAATACAAGTGGTCATCAAACTATAATAACCTCATCCACATTGTGGAAATCATTTAAATATTGAGGCATGGCACTGACAAACGTTTAGATAACAGGAGCCTATATATAATTTCTGTAGCCTACTCAGAAACACTCCCCTTATTGGACAAAAAGCAGGGCTGTACAATTGCCCCATCAGGTTACATTGCAGCTCGGTTCGCGCCGGTCCGTCATTACGATGTGACCAAATTCAAAGATTTTTGGTCACATCAGTCTATTAGACAGAAATGCATGGGGAAAAAGGGTCCAGGTTGAAAAAAAAAAACAGCAGTTACCCTTTAAATACTACAGAGGTTTTGCCAGAAATGGACTATTGTCAGTCAACACACCGCTGTGTCATTGAAGGATAGTCTGAAAGAAGTGACCAATGCCAACAGTGGTAAATGGTTAGGGTTATGTGGCCTAAGGGACCGTTCGGTATTTATGGAATGGACCACCGGAGGAAAATAGGGGAGGGTCATGTCTTTTTATTCTTTGTTGAGGGGAGGGTCACCCAAAATGTTATAGTCTAGGAGAGGGGAGGAGGGGGGGGGGGGTCACACAACTTTTGTATTCATGAAACAGCAACATTTCAAAGTAGCTTGTTTGGTGCATATTTATCCATGTAGCTCTCAGTCTCAGCCCTCCTTCGCTACCAGATGGGTCTGACCCATAAGTTTGCTGTGGTACAGAGGGATCACTGCCCCCCTGGTGGCTGAAACGGGTAATTGCATTGTTTAAAAAATTAGTGGAATAATTATGTCTGGCATGAGCAGATATTTTATAAATATTTTAAATAACACAAAACAACTAAATGGTGGTAGGTAATACATCTGATTTCATATACTGCTTTAGTAAAAAAAAGCCTACCTGGCTGACGATGGGAGCAGCAGGACGTAAAAAATGAAAATTACTGTTGCACTAGTCTGGACATCTTGCCGTGCCAAGGTTGCAATAAAAGTTTCCTAAATTCCACTAAACGCTTACTAATTGATTGTGCGTTTTGTGTAGATTTGGACTATACGTATACATTTTATTCCACTTTGTTTTAAACGGCGAAGTGGAGAGGCCTCGTTCACCTGTTGAATGTGACTTGCTGGATACACCGTATCATTTACCTTTTTGTGGATCTACTGATCGCTGTGGATTACTTTTTTTTGTGTCATTAGATTACGGCAAAATACAGATCTTTTTTCTTAACATTTAATGTGACTGCGCTTGGTTTCTGCGTTTGGAGAGGCATCTCAACAGACTGTAGGTCGAACACTGATTGTTCACTATTACATTTTAGTTGAATTTAAGTGTCGGGGCATTCCGCCACCGTCTGTCTATTGTGTTCCCAGACAGCCGTGCCGCGATTGGATTTCATAAGGGTGAATTGTTAAATTGTTACAATGTAATTTAAAATGTGCTTTAAAAATAAACATATATGTTTTGGAATATAATAATATACAGTCTATGGTTCAGCTTCGGCAGCTTTACCTATGTGCTAAAATATACAATGACTAAGGAAGACTAGTGATGAGTCCATAGCAACCAGTTTGTGTGTTGAATTTGTTAGCCAGAGTGCTTTGGTGAATGGTCTCAATGTTTTATTGTTTTATTTCATGTGAATACTAGTTTACTAGAGGAGTAATTTAGTATTTGAAGTAATGCAGGAAGCGTGCATTTAATTTCCATGCTTATTGTGTTTCCACAACTATGTTAGTGAGTATATCTACTGAAATGGCCACCACACCATAACAGAGGAGTGGGATGCGTAAGATGAGAATGCAGAGGTTTAGTCACATATGTCATGGCTATTAAAAAATAAATGGTATCTGCATTTATGTATTGAGTGCTAATAAGTACAGAAGGCATCCTCAAATTGATGGGAAGGGTCATCCCTTTAAAATAACACACCAAAACCAAAATATCTCATCAATATTCTCCTATACTGTGCATGCACATGCTGGGGTAAACAGGAGGCAGCGTATATACTCCGCCAGTGGCTAGTTGCAATGTTAACCTTGGTAGCTTAGTTTCAGAGCATAAGACCACACGACCAATAAGACCCAATCAGGCGGCAAAACAGTGTCGGTGCTGCCAAAGGTCTCCGTTTGCGGCCGTTGGGACTGCAACACAACCCCGCAGATTCCAAACCAAAATGGGGTCAGAAGTGTTTCCATATGTCTCCGGTTAGGGACTCGGAAACGCCAGAGCACTGTGAATGCAAGGTGTAAACGTAGCAAAAGAAATTTGTTTTTAAACCAAAATGTAGCAATGTAAATGTAGCCCAAGGTGACCAATTGTTTTCCTTTTCAGAGCACCCTTTACAAGCGGCTGCAAAGCTGACATTGTCCTACCAAGAGAAACAACAGCATCAGTTGTTTCAGTGAATGCTTAACTCCATCATGAGCAAAAGTGGTGGGAAGTTGTTATAGAGCAACAAAGGAGGGACAACGAAACATCAGACTGTAACAGGGCCGCTGTTTCCAAAGTTGGCTTCTTTTAACGATGACCATGTTTGTTTCCTAACCTTCAACACCTGTTTATTATTGTAGCCTAACCATGACAAGGAAGGTTCCCTAACCTTACAAACCCCTGACAAAGTAGCAATTGTAACCCAAACCATAATCTTTCCCTACACCTAAGCAAGTCTTAGCAATAGTATTATCAGATCAAATGGATCTATTTAATATTCTGAGAGACAAAAGGTTTGTGTGGATTCATGTGAACAACTGAATCAAGAGATGATAATCTCTATTAAAAAAATTCCAAACATCCACACCAATAACATGGAATTTTCCCTTTCATCAGAGCTACCGGTGTCTGCACTTTGTCATGCCATGTCTGACAGGCCTGTGAGGACACCGTGGCTGCAGGCGATGATGGGGATCTGAATGTTTGGGTCAATGAGCTCAACTGGGTCCACGACTGAGGAACTCTGGCTCACAGACTTTCTGCTTCAATAACCAAGAGACATCCTAAATCCTTTATCATTAATACTGGTCCTCCGGTTGGATTCTTAACAGCCATTTCTCATGCAAATACATGCAGAGCAGTGTTTCCTCTAGGATATTTTTCAGCAGCAGGGGGTTAGGGTTAGGGTCGTCTGGATCAACATAAGTACATTTCCAGGATAAAGCCTAACATCCAATGCATGAGCCCGGGAAACCCTTCGCTACAGGAAACAACAACAACCTTCGAGCTAGCAAGTTACACGCTGAAAATGGTTTTGAAGAAAATTTGCGTTGTGCAACAAAGCAGGCCTGCTTGGTTCTTTCAGGGAATGATTATAAAGATTTACAAGGAATATGTTTACGACATTTCCTCTCTAACTGGGACGTTTTGGGACCGTTTGGTGGGATTGCTGTAGACCAAGTACACACGGTGATACACAAGTAAGAGCAAATGAGGTTTAACCATGTATCCAGCTAATTTAAATAGCTCACGTTACTGTATTATGTGAACAGTTAACTTCATTTAATATTTTATGTGGTGTTTTCTTTTGCGGGCTGCAAATGTTCGACCAAAACAAGTTCCTTCCCGAGACGTTTTTGCGTGAGACTTTTTTTGCGCCACCTTTGACCATTGTGATTGGTTTAAAGAATGCAAACAACCCAGAGCGTTTTTTTTTTCTCCTATCCCAGAATGCATCTGTGGTGTAGCCAGACCTTCCTCCACAGTGCTGTGGAGATAGGTCTGGCAATGCAAAACTAGGGTTAAGGCCTTTACACACCGGGGTCGTTGTTTCGTGTGATTAATTTGTACATCAATATATTTTTTTATATGTTGTTTTTGTCATGAGTACTTTCACACAGAATGCGAATATTATGCAGCAATAAAGCGATACAATTTCTTTTTGGAATGAGGCCAATTTTTCAAGCTTTCGCACTGCGCATGAAGACATCAACCAATCACGTGTGGTATTTACTTATTATGAGGATCATAATACAACAACCGGAACTTTTTACTACTCGCTAAACATTGATCAAAGGCAGCGTTTACCAGAACACTCTTTCCGTTCTTCCCTCTCACCTTTGTATTCAAACCTTTTTTTGAATAACCTGCGCAAATTTGCATCGCTGTTGGTATGAATAGTTATATTATATATATAATATTCGCAGGCTATTGTTTTGCATTTTTGTGGTTTCTTCGTCACGCCTCCGCTGGGTAAAGGCCTTCAGGGTTAACGGAAAGTTTGCTGGGTATAACGGTAACTGTAGAGCATCAAGGAAACATGTTTTATTAATTACTGCACAATATTTAGTTATACATACATCCTCTCAATCTATCAATCTATGTATACCCTTAAATTACTTACTTTGTGCTATCAAATGAACAGTGAAAGGTCATATGTTTGGACAGAGGTACTGTATGTGTATTTAGTTAGATTTTGTTTCAACTATGTTAATTTATGCTCTTAAATTAACATAGTTGAAACAAAATCTAATTAAATACATATACCTCAGTCCAAAATAATGACCTTTCACTGTTCATTTTGCACTACTTCACACAGAAGCATGTGGGTACATCAGCCACAGCTGGAAGGGCACTCGGAGAGCGCGCAGACCTTCACCAAGGCCATGCGATGTCTCGCAATTTTAACGAAAGTGAAAAATAATTTGTGTATCCGCCCAGTGATTCGGATCCGCTCGAAACTGGAATAGGTACTTTCTTGGCCCATGACACAACCTTTCACCAAGTATCATAAAAAGTAGTAGATTAAATAGTAGCTTTTCTGTAATCTTGCTGACAGACGGACAAACAAACCAAAGCGAAAACATAGGCTCATAAATTTAAAGTTTTAATGAACGTGCATTAAAACTGAAAACTTCATACTCACATACACACACACACACACACACACACAGACACACACAAACACAGAATTCACAGCAGTGCCCCCAGTTCAGTTACTATACATTTGTATTCTGGCAAAATGTGTCCTACTGGTGTCAAAGTTTTGTTTACAATAATAACAAAAAGGCTCATTTTTCATACTTAACCGTTTTATACTAAGAGGAAATCCTAGCTGCACCGACAGACACCAATTTGTCAGGTTGGAACACTGCTGCCAAATTCACAGTTAGAGAATAAACTGCAGGACAACATTGTCCATTAACACTAAGTCTGTATGCTGTTACACTGTATTCATAATGTTCCTCTCTTTGGCACGATCAGCCTGTGTCCTTGTTTCCCCCCGCCAGTCCTGGGTCTGAGAGCTGCCTGCCGCCTCCTTCAGGCCCTCTGTAGAGCCTTTGCACCTGGCCTCTTCACCCAATGAATAACAAGCATCCTCTCCTATTCTCCTATTCTCCCATGCCGCCTGTCTACCCTCCTACCTTCATCTTCTGTAGTCAGGTTGATACACAGCCCCCCTAAATGTTTTTTTGTATCCTGGTCTTTTGTTTTTTACTTCGAATGAAAATGATAGGCACAAAGTATTAATCTGAATAGCAATTACTGATACTTTATGTCTCCTTCATCATTTTGTTTATTGGCTTGGACTCCCTCAGTCTGTACATGTTGTAACATTCAGCACGCAGAAAGCTCTGCAGAGTGGCCACAGAAGGAGTTTTCTTTGACACAAAAACGTAGCAAATTAAAGTGTATCAGTGATGGAGTACTCGAGTCCTGAACATGGACTTGAGTGTGACTGAGTTGCTGTTCTCTGGACCTGTGACTCGATTTGGACTTGTGCACTGATGACTTGGACTTTGATAGCTAACTAACATTAACGTTAGCCAGCGCCTGCAGCGAGGGCTGCTTGGTCCCTCTACTTCTTTGCCAAGACAGAACATTGACAGCCCGGAGATGGACAATCTGTTTAGCCATCTCCCGGTGTCCGCTGCTGCCTCGGCGGGGAGTAAAACAGAGTCTTTGCTACCGATGGCCCGTTTGTTGTATGGTATCATAGCAACAACTTACAGTACTGACGGTTCCTGAAGGAGTTCTCTAGGTCTGTTAACAGGGTTATGATAACTCCAATTTTAACGGGTGTTCTGGTCGAGAAATGTAAATGTGAATTTAAGTATTCTGAGCCTGTTTTGTTAGGCTGTTGTGCATCATTGTTGGTGCGAGAGCGTTTCCTAGTGGCGGAAATGGGTAGTGCATTTTGTGACGTTACTGTTGTTAACTAGTGGATGAGTTTAGTTCCCACATGTGTCATGGTGAAATATTGCTGTACGGCTGTTCTATACATGTCGGATCCTTGGAGTAGCACGTCCGTAAGTGTTCTTTTGGTTGTTGTATGCAGATATCATAATTAACACTTATGTAATAATATTATAGTTATTAAGCGTTAACGTAGCCCATTCTTTTTCCGTATGTAAGTTATGCTAGCGCTAGCTGCGTGTGTATGCACAGGCTAATATGTACGTGAATGAAAATGTGAAAGGAATATTTGGCTACTTAGTAATTATATTTTTGTTTGTATTCCTTAGTTTTACAAAAAAGAAAACTGCTTGGAGTGAACTCTTCAATAAATCTCCAACTTAAGAAGACGTCAAACCAGCTTCATTCATTTTCCTTGTTAAGCTATCTGCCTAAGCATTGTTAGGACACAACTGCTAGGACAGAATAGTAAAAGGACTTAACACAGCGGGTGAAGATCTCAGAACAGCGTGCACCACGCCAGTATCGGAGTCCCAGCGACAACATGCATTCTCAGAAAGAAGAAAGTAAAACAGACCTAACATTAGAAACTAAGTCATCTGTTAGCTCTTCGTCATGCAAGACTGTTGCATCATCGGCTAGCAGCGCTGCAACTAAAGCGAGGGCAAAAGCAGAAGCACTAAAAGTAAGGAGTGCATATGCGGAGAGGGAAGCAGCCATGTTGAGGGAGAAATAGCGCATTGAGGAACAGCGGCAGAGAACACTTGCAGAAGCAGAGCGCAATAAAGCAGAAGTGGAAGCAGGGCTCAAGGTATTGCAGTCGGAGAGGGAGGCAGCAGCAGCATCCAGAAAGGCAGAGGTCTATGAAGCTGCAGCAGACTTGGATGAGGAAAGGCGCAATGATTTTGGAGATGAAGAGAGAGCTCAACGCACCAGGGAGTATGTGCAGAACCACACTCCAGTACAAAACGCTCAGCAACCATTTCCTGAATCACAGCATGCACCTATAGAGCCAGATCCCCCTCCTCATCAGTCACCTCAAACCCCCCATCATCACATCAGCTACCCACAGCAAGCACCTATAGAGCAGGATCCCCCTCCTCATCAGTCACCTCAAACCCCCATCATCACATCAGCTACCCACAGCAAGCACCTATAGAACCAGATCCCCCCTCCTCATCAGTCACCTCAAACCCCCCATCATCACATCAGCTACCCACAGCAAGCACCTATAGAGCCAGATCCCCCTCCTCATCAGTCACCTCAAACCCCCCATCATCACATCAGCTACCCACAGCAAGCACCTATAGAACCAGATCCCCCTCCTCATCAGTCACCTCAAACCCCCTATCACCACGTCAGCTACCCACAGCATGCTGGTACGGGATTTGAGCGCCAGCAGAACAGTGCGACACAGAGGCAGCCTGCTGCACTCCCTCCTCTTAATGTCTCATCAGAAGGCTACACCAACATGCCGCCTCAGATGCCTGATTTCGCCACCTATTTGATAAGGAGAGAGATGGTGAGTTCCGGGCTGACCCAATTTGACGACCATCCCGAAAATTATTGGGCATGGAAAACCTCATTCCAGAACATCACATGTGACCTCAACTTGACGCACAGAGAGGAACTCGACCTTCTCGTCAAATGGCTCGGCCCAGAGTCATCCACCCAGGCTAAACGAATCAGGTCAGTGCATGTAACCAGCCCTGCGAACGCGGTCAAAATAATATGGCAGCGACTAGAGGAGTGCTACGGGTGCCCTGAGGTCATCGAACATTCTCTGCTGAAAAGGCTGGAAGATTTTCCACGCCTCACAAACAAAGATCCTCGTCAGTTAAGAGAGCTTGGCGATCTGCTACTTGAATTGGAGTCTGCTAAGTGGAGTGGTCTTACACCTGGGCTTGCATATCTCGACACCGCACGAGGTGTTAACCCAATAGTTGAAAAACTCCCCTTCAACCTGCAGGAAAGATGGGTGACACAAGGCTCCAGGTACAAAGAGGATTACAAGGTAGCTTTTCCACCCTTCAGCTTTTTTGTACAGTTCATTTGCAACCAAGCAAAAACCAGAAACGACCCAAGTTTTGCATTCTCATCATCCAACTATTCAAACAGCCAGAGGCCAGACAGAACAGCTAAATTCAACAACAAGCCGTCTGTCTTTGTCAAAAAAAACCGAGGTGTCAGCCGCAGCTTCAAGCTCCCTGAACAACCAGCCTGAAAGGAGAACTGACGAGCCAGATAAACATTGCCCCATCCATAACAAGCCCCACCCCCTTTTTAAGTGTCGGACCTTTAGGAACAAGCATCTAGACGACAGGAAAGCATTTCTAAAAGAGAACTTCATCTGTTATCGATGCTGTGCTTCTACTAGACACCTTGCAAAGGACTGCAAATTGTCTGCAAAATGCAGAGAATGTGACAGTGATAAACATATATCCGCACTCCATCCTGGGCCTGCCTCCTGGTCAGCTGAAGAAACCAAATGTGAACCAGAGCAAAACAGAGCAGAGAAGAATGACGAGCCCTTTAATGTCACCTCAAAATGCACCGAGGTATGTAGTAACTCTCGTCAGCCCAGATCATGCTCTAAAATCTGTCTGGTGAAAGTTTACCCCTCAAACCAGCGTGAAAAGATGAGACGTGTCTATGCAGTGTTGGACGAACAGAGTAACAGATCATTGGCTAAGTCACAGTTCTTTGATCTTTTCGGCATTGAAAGTAACTCCTCTCCTTACACTCTGAGGACATGCTCTGGCACAGTCGAGACGGCGGGGAGAAAAGCAAGTAACTTCACTGTAGAGTCACTCGATGGAGAAACCACAGTGATGCTCCCTACCCTCATAGAATGTAACACAATGCCTGATGACAAAGAGGAAATCCCGACACCAGAGATAACACAGCTCTTTCCTCACCTCGCTCCAGTGGCTGGCAAGATCCCACCTCCTGATCCCAGCGCTCAGATCCTTCTACTCCTGGGGAGACGTCTTAAGTGTGCACAAGGTGCGTGAGCAACATAATGGCCCCAACAACACTCCATACGCTGGCGCTTAGATTTGGGCTTTGTAGGAGAGATCTGCCTGGATGGAGCTCACCAGCCTACTGATGTTAATGTCTACAAAACAAACATACTCCCGAATGGCAGAGCCTCATATTTCACACCATGCCCCAAAAGCATCCATGTCAAAGAGCAAGCAAGTTCTCAATCTCTCCAGTACTTACCAGACGTGCCGCATTACTCAAGACCCTCAAAGGGCTCCAGCGCTGACACAAGCTGTATCGGAGACAGTGTTTTCTTAAGGATGGCAGACGATGAAAAAACAGCCCTGTCAATTGAGGATAAAATCTTCTTGGATTTAATGAAAAAGAGTGTATCTCGCTGAAGACAACCACTGGGTGGCGCCATTGCCTTTCCGCTCACCACGAATCCGGCTTCCTGATAACAAAGAGCAAGCGAAACAAAGGCTATTCTCGTTACAGCGCACCTTTCAAAAGAAACCAGGAATGAAAGAACATTTCTTTGACTTCATGCAAAAGGTCATCGAAAATCACCAAGCAGAACCCGCTCCACCTCTGAAACCAGGTGAGGAATGTTGGTATTTGCCAATATTTGGCGTCTACCACCCCCAAAAGCCCAACAAAATAAGAGTGGTGTTTGACTCGAGTGCCCAGTATAGTAACATCTCACTCAATGACGTTCTGCTGACGGGGCCCGACCTCAACAACACATTAATAGGCGTCTTGCTGCGTTTCCGAAAAGAACGGATTGCCATTACAGCGGACATCGAGCAAATGTTTTACTGTTTCAAGGTAAAGGAAGATCACCGCAACTACCTTCGCTTCATGTGGCACAAAAAAAACTGCCCTGACGAGGAGATAATTGATTACCGAATGACTGTACATGTCTTTGGAAACAGTCCGTCACCAGCTGTTGCCATATATGGATTGAGATGCACAGCAGAGCGTGGTGAAGCAGAGCATGGAACAGACGCTAAAGAATTTGTGCTCCACAACTTTTATGTTGATGACGGCATTACATCTGTTCCCAGTGAAGAGGAAGCTGTTGATCTCTTAAAACGCACACAGGAAATGCTGGCAGAGGCAAACCTGAAACTCCACAAGATGGCCTCAAACAGCGCCACAGTCATGGAGGCCTTTCCACCAGAGGACAGAGCGAAGGACCTCAAAGACCTGGATTTGAACGCTGATCCGCTGCCTCTCCAGCGCAGTCTTGGTGTAAGCTGGAACCTTAAAAACGACTGTTTCACATTCAAGGTGTCAATTGAGGTCAAACCATTCACACGAAGAGGAGCACTGGCCACTGTCAATAGTCTGTACGACCCCTTGGGGTTTGTTTCCCCCATCACTATGCATGGAAAGGCTCTAGTGAGAGAATTCACATCAGTACAGCAAGAATGGGACACACCTCTCCCAGCAGACAAAAGGGCACAATGGGAAGCATGGACTACATCTCTTACTGACCTTGAACACCTGCATATCGCAAGACAGTATGTTCCAGTCTCTCTCTCACAGGCTCAGTCTAAGGAGCTCTGTGTTTTTTCAGACGCATCTGTTCTGGCCATAGCTGCTGTTGCATATCTGAGAGTCATAGATTCAGACGGACAATGTCATGTGGGGTTTGTGATGAGCAAATCTAAGCTGGCTCCATTTCCTGCTCACACTGTCCCACGGCTGGAGCTTTGTGCCTCAGTGCTCGCTGTTGAACTCATGGAGCTAATAAAGGAAGAGTTGGACACAGAGCTGCGCATCAAGTTCTACACAGACAGCCGTGTAGTACTCGGCTACATTCACAACACCACAAGGAGATTTCACATGTATGTGGCCAACAGAGTAACACGCATAAGGAAATCAACCACACCGAGCCAGTGGCATTATGTCCGCACGGACCTGAACCCAGCTGATCATGCTACCAGGATTATGCCGCCGGCTCAACTGCACCTCACCAACTGGTTCTCCGGTCCTAAGTTCCTCACACAGCCAGATGCTCCAGAAGACACTGACGCAGGGTGTTTTCAGCTTGTAAACCCGGACCTAGACATTGAGATCCGAACTCAGGTAACTACATTGGCAACCTCAATTGCTAACCACAGTCTGGGCTCAGACAGATTCCAGCGTTTTTCAAGCTGGAAATCTCTTGTGAAAGCTGTTGTTATACTTACCCATGTCGCAAAGTCATTCTCTCAATCCTCACGCACAGAAACCTGTGGAAAATGGCATTACTGCACAAGGCCTTGCATATCCGAGCACACACAAGCGAAATCTACAGTTATTAAAGCTGTGCAACAAGATGTGTACAAAGACGAGTTCAAGAGCCTAACAGAAGATGGGAAAGTGTCACCACACAGCTCACTCAAACAACTTGACCCCTTTATTGACAACGAAGGACTGCTGAGGGTTGGTGGGCGTGTGCGCAAAGCAGACCTCTTTGACCAAGAAAAGCATCCTTTAATTATACCACCCAATCATCACGTAGCTACTCTACTTGTTCAACATTATCACAGCCAAGTAGCCCACCAAGGCCGCCATTTCACTGCGGGCGCAGTACGCACAGCAGGACTGTGGGTTGTCGGTGCCAAAAAGCTCATATGCAGTGTCATTCACAGATGTGTCATGTGCAGAAAGCTGGGAGGGAGACTGGAAAATCAGAAAGTGTCAGATCTTCCTGCAGACAGGTTGTCTGTAGATCCTCCATTCACACACACCGGGCTAGATGTGTTTGGCCCATGGAGTATTGTGGCACGTCGAACAAGAGGGAGCAGCGTTGAAAACAAAAGATGGGCTGTCGTATTCAGCTGTTTAAGCACCCGAGCAGTTCACCTGGAGGTGATAGAGGCAATGTCGGCGTCAAGTTTCATAAATGCCTTGCGCCGCTTCTTGGCTATCAGAGGGCCAGTTCAACATCTGCGTTCAGACAGAGGGACAAACTTCATCGGTGCCTGTGGAGAACTGCAAATCAACACAGAGGACACAGAGATAAAAAACTTCATGCTAGATCGAGGCTGCACCTGGTCATTTAATGCACCGCACTCATCGCACATGGGAGGAGCATGGGAAAGGATGGTTGGGGTCGCACGCCGTATCCTTGATGGTCTCCTGTTGAAAGAGAGAGCTACAAGACTCACACATGAGGTTTTGACTACACTAATGGCTGAAGTCATGGCCATCATGAACTCTCGACCTTTGACCCCGTCTCATCAGATGCAGAAATGCCTCAAGTTCTCTCACCAGCAATGCTGTTGACTCAAAAAGCCAGTGTTGCACCTGCTCCACCAGGAGATTTTAAGATTGACCACCTACACAAAAAGCCAGTGGCGTCAGGTCCAGAGCCTAGCAGACTGCTTCTGGAAAAGATGGAGGCAGGAGTACTTGGCCACGCTGCAGCCTAGGAGGAAGTGGACGGAGGTCAGACCCGAATCTTCAGGAAGGTGACGTTGTCCTGATTAAAGACTGTCAGGTGAAACGCAATGAATGGCCGGTCGGGCTCATCACGAAGACCATACCAAGCAGTGACAACAGAGTTCGTAAGGTCATGGTGAAGACTGTCAAGCAAGGAACTGTAAAAGAGTACTTAAGACCTATTAACGAGTTAGTTGTGCTTCTACCCAACGCTAATAATTAATGGGGGGAATGAGAAATAATAATATAGTGGCATAATAGTCATTACGCCAGGCGGGGAGTGTTCTGGTCGAGAAATGTAAATGTGAATTTAAGTATTCTGAGCCTGTTTTGTTAGGCTGTTGTGCATCATTGTTGGTGCGAGAGCGTTTCCTAGTGGCGGAAATGGGTAGTGCATTTTGTGACGTTACTGTTGTTAACTAGTGGATGAGTTTAGTTCCCACATGTGTCATGGTGAAATATTGCTGTACGGCTGTTCTATACATGTCGGATCCTTGGAGTAGCACGTCCGTAAGTGTTCTTTTGGTTGTTGTATGCAGATATCATAATTAACACTTATGTAATAATATTATAGTTATTAAGCGTTAACGTAGCCCATTCTTTTTCCGTATGTAAGTTATGCTAGCGCTAGCTGCGTGTGTATGCACAGGCTAATATGTACGTGAATGAAAATGTGAAAGGAATATTTGGCTACTTAGTAATTATATTTTTGTTTGTATTCCTTAGTTTTACAAAAAAGAAAACTGCTTGGAGTGAACTCTTCAATAAATCTCCAACTTAAGAAGACGTCAAACCAGCTTCATTCCTTTTCCTTGTTCGCTATCTGCCTAAGCATTGTTAGGACACAACTGCTAGGACAGAATAACGGGGGTAAGGTGTTTACATGGCGTTTGAGAAATCAGGGTATTGCCTTAACCCGAACATGAAAGTTTTTTTAAACTGCACGTAAACACGTTCATAAGTTGTTTTAGTCGTGCAACAGAAAACTCTGATTAGACAGATAGTCTAGCTAGCTGTCTGGATTTACCCTGCAGAGATCTGAGGAGCAGTTAACCATAGTCCTCAGAAATCTAAGAGTTTAGAATGCCAACACAAAGAAAGAGGAAGGTAACGGACATCCGGTCGAAAACGAGGGACATCCTTCGGAATTTCAGGCTGCACCTGAACAACCTAAAAAAAGAAACGTCGATATAGACTAAATTATTGGTAACTGATAGTAACAGCTTCTTGTACAGCAACTGCTTGTTACTGTTTTCTCACTGAGTGACGAAGTTCACCCTTACCCGATGACTTGTTCTGGTAGAAAAGCACAGGTGTAACTAATGATATGAGGTATAGACTGCCAATAAGCCATGGCAGCGAGACAGCATGAGCAATACCAGAGCGCTTGACAACTGAATTTCTGCTGTGGAAATGTCTATTAGAGGTAACAATAATAAATTGAGGTTAGGGTTTAGTTCTTTTTTTCAGTTGACAGTTGACAAGCATAACTTCTTTCGAAGTGACATTTTGAAATATATACATCCAAAATATTTAGAACAGGTGTTGGATAAAGCAACAGCTCAGACAAAGATTTCTTATAGGGGCAAAGGTTAACAAATATGTATTGGAAAATGTATATATATGTTTACATAAATTCAAACTGAGCTGAGCTGAATCCAATTTAAGGTCAAATTTATAAAATATGAATCAAGCAGCCAAAAAACAATTTGCCGAATATTAATGCAGTAATCCTTCCCTATCCTGCTAAAATAACAGTCAATACATATTTCCTGCAAACTACCTTCCTAAAAAAGCTTCATATGGAAGAAAATATCAGAATGAAAACATCACTGCCTTAACTCAAAACAACTGCAGACCACATTCAAGCTACACTTTAGAGGGGTACTTCATAGAATTAGTATTGCACTTCCATAATGTTGGAGTCTTGCAAGAGACAGATTGAAAAAAGAATGATCACATTAATGTGATATTATGTCACGTGCAGCATCAGTCAACATAGGCAAGTGGCTAACAAGAACTTTAGCTTTAGCAGCTAACACTACGTTAAAATCACACTGGACTCTAACTCCTTCTGATTGAAAGAGATGACTATGCACAGTGTTACATATCAAACTTGAGCTAAATTAAAATTCAATCTGAGCTGTCTCCAAATGTATCAAATCAACTGAGAATTGCAATGTGTACAACAAATGCATCAGTTTTGTATCAGATCGTAGCCCATATCTCTGTCTGAAAATCCCTCCCTGTATGCTATGCAGTCAACTTTATTGTATTATTATTTATATGTCAAATATATTTTATTTGAGGGTCCAAATTCTCTGTGTATTGAATAATACAAAATGTGGTATAGTAACGAATTCTCATCAACGGGTTCGTATGACATCATACAAAAACCTATGCACAACAATTCATATTATATCTTATTATATCTTGGTCACTATTAGGCCTATGTGACAGTTAAGTTTAGCCGACAAATATATAGCTGCTTTCACAAATGCACTGCAAACTTGAAATAATCTAGACATTTCCCAGCAGAGCTGTATGTGAGAAGGCAAATGTCACAATCAGCTGGATCGGAAATCAAACAGTCTTTACCCTGCCAGCTCCCAAGTACAAAATCTGTGTGATCTTCAATTGAGCCCAACGTCTGACATAGACCAAAAGGTGAAGAAGGTGGGTGTTTTTAATGAACACGGCAAAGAAAATGTCTAATTGGAGAGACGGAAACATTCAGGAACTTCTTTCTGTAGGGCCGACGGCGAATTTGTCAGACAAATTCAAGAGACTCTGTGACGCAATCTATGCTGCACGCCACCGCTTGCCTAAACCAAACTGAGCATTTCCAGTAAGTAGGAAACTATCTAATACGGACAATCTCCTGTTGTGTGCTACATGTGTGAAAAGGAAACTCCAAACTGCGGTGTAATATTTGTGTCAGGACCTGATTCCTCGTACGTGCTCATTTGTGAAAACGGCTTATGAGACAGGTATCGTCACTGTGAGCTGACAGTCGTGACAGTTGCGTTTAGCTCACAAAAGGTAACTTAGAAAGGTGACATGACAGTTAAGTTTAGGCACTAAAACGACTGTTTAAGATTAGAAAGTTGAAAGTCCTATGTTTTGGGGTTAGGCTCAGCCTGTTTTCATGAACCATTCGTTCCAAAAGCTCCGAAAAGTTAAGCTGTATGCACCACATTGACGGCCGATGTATAAGATCGTGGCTGGCCGCGTAGGGAGGTGGTCGTGGTGGATGGGTGGCCGTTCTTATTAACCAGTCTTCTTAAAGTGCCCATATTATGAAAAAATCACTTTTTCTGGGATTTGGGGTGTTATTTTGTGTCTCTGGTGCCTTCTACATCACTAGCCGAAACAAGCTGGCTAACCGCAACCATTAGCATGCTAGTGCTAGCATGCTACCTCGTTCTCAGTGGCAAAGAGATGGCGCCTGTGTTTGGCTATGCGTCAGTCACCTCTCTGCTCTCTCATACATTTGTAATCTTCCTTGTGATTTTCTTTGTGTCAACCCTATCAACTACCAGTTATGTCTCTGCAATCATACAGTATGATCGGGCTGCGTTGCTCGGCATTAAGGCACATATGCAGGACTTTTGTATTACCCGGGACCGATTTTCTGAGTTTTTCCCTCCAAAACTGGAGTGCCACGTGTCATCGCCGGAATACCTGTTGCTTACCCGGCGCAGGAGAAGGAAGCGGGGAATCCAGAACTGGGGTCCAAGTCTCGAGGAGAAAGTGGCGATCCCGTGGATTTTCATCTGGGCCAAATTGATCCAATGATCCTGGGAGTGAGCGGTGCCTGAGGCCGGTTCCGGTCTGCGAGTCAGATTGGGACGCGGTCTGTGCATCATCACCTGTGTGGAGCACCTCCGACCGGATCTTCCCCACCCGGCCTGCTTACCATTGTGCGCCCCGCCAGCGTGTCCTGTGCCCGGTTACCTGTCGGACGGATCATGCCATCCAGCATGTCGACCTCCTGGTCCTGCACAAACATTTCTTGACGAGTTCTCTGAGTTTTTAACGTCTATCATTAAACTAGATCGCGTTTTAGTCCTTGGGGATTTGAATTTGCATGTTGACAATCCCTCTTGTTCAGCTGCAGCCGAACTGTTGACTATTATGGATTCTTTTAACTTTGTACAACATGTTTCTGGTCCCACGCATAAAAAAGGCCACATGTTAGATTTGGTATTCTCTTGTGGCCTAAACATTGATAAACTGAGTGTTGAAGAATTTCAAATTATTGACCACTGCTGTATTTCTTTTAATTTGTCGCTTACCATGATGCATACTGTCTGTAATGTTGTGTAATGTGTAATGATTTCTCTGCCTCTTTTGACTCTCGCCCCTTTTTTGAATGTGATGATGTTGATTCACTTGTGCAAAGTTTCAACAACCACTGTCTGTCGGTTTTGGATATGGTAGCGCCTGTTAAAAAGATTTCAGGGTCACAGAAAAAGGCCCTCCCGTGGATAAATGATAACATTTGTAGTTTTAGGAGAAAATTTCGGAAGACAGAGCGTCTGTGGAAAGCCACTAAATTAGAGGTACACAGACTCCATTTAAGAGACATGATGCTGGATCTGAATGAATTGATAAAGCAGGCTTGCTCAGCTTATTTTTCTAACCTTGTGTCAGGAAATAAGAAGAATCCAAAAGTCTTGTTTGACACAATTGAAAATCTTACTGCACCTTCGGCTGCTCTTGTGCCTGTGTACACACGAGGACTGTAACAACTTTTTGTCATTTTTTTTGAACAAAGTACATGACATTAGGGCCAGTGTTAATTCTCCACTCATCAGTGTTTGTTCAACTGAGTTTCACCGGTGTCGTCTTGGTTGTCCTTTACTCCTGTCAGCCTACAGGATGTGAAGACCATAACAGGAAATATGAAACCGTCTTCGAGCACCGCTGACATTGTCGCAACAAGTCTATTGTTGAAAATGTTTGATATTGTCGGCCCCTGTGTGGAAAAAATAATTAACCTGTCACTTAGAACTGGCTCAGTCCCTAGCTACTTCAAACACGCTGTGGTAAACCCGATCCTTAAAAAGCCCAATCTTGACCCTTCAGAACCTAATAACTACAGGCCCATATCTAAACTTCCATTTATCTCCAAAATTTTGGAAAAAGTAGTGGCATGCCAGCTGACCTCCTTTATGGAGCAGCACAACTTGTTTGATACTTTTCAGTCTGGTTTTCGAAAATTACACTCTACTGAAACAGCCCTTATCAAAGTCTCTAGTGATGTGATGATGGCATCAGACTCTGGCCGCTACACTGTACTTATACTTCTTGATTTGACTTCTGCTTTTGATCACAGTATACTGATCAATCGGCTTCATAATGAGATGGGACTATCAGGATCTGTCCTTCAATGGTTATCTTCCTATATTCTAGGCAGAACCTTTAATGTTGCTGTAAACAATGTACAGTCTGATGTGACCAATTTGTCCTGCGGAGTGGCACAAGGGTCAGTTTTGGGTCCTATTTTGTTTTTACTGTACATTTTGCCACTTGGTCAATTTATTGGTTGTTTCAGGAATGTATCATATCATTTCTATGCCGACGATGTCCAGTTGTATTGTTCTTTTAATGATGCTAAGTTCCATTGTTTGTTTCTGTTCCTAGAGTGTGTGTCCTCCATCAAAGACTGGCTGGCCACTAACTACCTGCAGATAAATTCAAACAAGACTGAAACGCTGATCTCCAGACCATAAGATCCCACTGATCAAACAGCACCTTGGCTCTCTGGGCCTCTCTGTCAAATCCAGCCTCAGAAACTTGGGGGTTGTGTTTGACCAAGCCATGGCTTTGGAGACACACTCAAAACAGCTCGTCCGAAATTGCTTTTATCATCTTAGGAACATCTGTAAAATACGCAAAATGTTGTCAAAAAAGGATCTGGAAATGATAATTCACGCTTTCATATCAACAAGACTTGACTACTGCAACTCTATTTTTACTTGTCTGAATAAGTCTGCCCTGAACAAATTGCAAATTGTTCAAAATTCTGCTGCTAGGCTTTTAAAAGGTGCTCCTTGAAGGTGTCATATCACTCCAGTCTTGTCAGCTCTCCATTGGCTCCCTGTAAAATTCAGGATTGATTTTAAGATTTTAGTGCTGACTTTTAGAGCCTTAAACAGTCAAGCCCCACAGTACATCCTGGACCTTTTGAAGCCGTATTCCTCTGGCCGGACTCTTCGGTCCACTGGCCAGAACCTGCTTGTAGTCCCTAAGACTCGTCATAAGACCCGAGGGGACCTGTCTTTTGAGTCTGTTGCTTCCAGACTGTGGAACGCCCTGCCCCTGTCCATGCGTCTGGCAGACTCTGTTGTCTCTTTTAAAAAGGATCTGAAAACATGTTTATTTAGGAAAGCTTTTGGTTGATGGGTTTCACTAGTGTCACTTTAATTTTACATATGTATATACATTTTTATATTGTTTGTTTTACCTATTCTTTGTACAGCACTTAGTGATTTTATCTGTGAAAAGCGCTTTATAAATAAATTGTACTTACTTACTTACTTACTTACTAAAGCACTGCTACAACACACACAAGTTCACCATAATCTACAAAAGAACTACTTACATGTGCTCCCTCGTTTAGAAGAAGTCTCCCAGAATCCTGCCTTGTAACTAACCAAAATTGGAGAAACAGCCTCTTTTACTGTCTATGGAGCTAGCTGACATGAGCTACGATCTGAGCTACTGCGCATGTATGAGTGCAATCAAAGATAGTACAGAAGAAAACTCACTCTGTAGCTAAAACAGAGACCTGAACACAATGTGAAAAGAGAAGCTGCAGCAGTGAGAGAGAGCTGTGCAGTACAACAAAAATATGGTGTTTTTTTGAAAATTAAACCATGTAAACCTATTCTGGTACAACCTTAAAATACAGTTATGAACCTGAAAATAAGCATAATATATACTTTCATCGCGGCAAAACGCTCATATTTTGTGGACTAAATTTAACCGTAATATCTGCCGAAATGAGCGGGAGCTCGCGTTGCTCTGTACCCGACTCAAAGTCGCCCCATTTTCAGCTAAACACATCTACTAACTGCCGCTGATACAACGAGCTGTAACAGAGCACCATAGCCTGCGTCGGGAAGCTCTGTAGCGGTTTAAACAACTAGCAACTGCCGCTCAGCTTCATGGAGCTCCTAACTAGCCAGCGTCACGTGACCACCCTGCATCATGTGACCAGCAGGCAGTCTCCTAATTTCGTAGGATATCATACGTTTTAGTGTGGATGCATTTTCGTACGATATCATACGGACCCATGCATGAGAAGGCAAGGCAAGGCAAGGCAGCTTTATTTATATAGCACATTTCAGCAACAGGGCAATTCAAAGTGCTTTACATAAAACATTAAAGAGCAGTTAGAAAACAATTCAAAAACAATAATAAACAAATTAAAAACATTAAAAGACAAGAATAAAATTGATAGTGCAGTATAAGAATAAAAGTTACAGTGCAGTATAAGAAATTAAAGTTAATAAAATAGATTATTTAAAGAAAAGCGACATCAAAAAGATAGGTCTTTAGCTTAGATTTAAAAGAACTGAGAGTTGCAGCGGACCTAGAGGTTTCTGGGAGTTTGTTCCAGATATGTGGAGCATATAAACTGAACGCTGCTTCCCCCTGTTTAGTTCTGACTCTGGGGACAACAAGTAGACCTGTCCCAGACGACCTGAGAGGTCTGGGTGGGTCATAATGTGGTAACAGATCAGAAATGTATTTTGGCCCTAAACCGTTTAGTGATTTATAAACCAGTAAAAGTATTTTGAAATCAATTCTTTGAGGCACTGGAAGCCAGTGTAGAGACTTCAGTACTGGAGTGATGTGTTACGGCTACCACAGCATTTTGCAGCGCCATGCAGTACCCTCTGGTATGCGCCTAGTTGGTCAGGGGTTCATCCTATAGCAAGATAATGACCCAAAACATAAGTCCAAATTATTCCAGAACTACCTTAGCAAAAAAGAACAAGATGGTAGCTTAAAAACATGGAGTGGCCGGCACAGTCACCAGACTTAAACCCCATTGAGCTGGTTTGGGATGAACTGGACAGAAAAGTGAAAGCAAAGCAACCTACAAGTGCCACACATTTATGGGAACTTCTGCAACAGAGTTGGGAAGAACTTTCTGAAGAATATTTGATTTCCATTGTAGAAAGAATGCCACGAGTGTGTTCAGCTGTTATATCTGCCAAAGGGGGCTGCTTTGATGAATACAATTTAGAATACATTTTGGTTTATAGATTGATTCCATGATTTCTTTTTTAATTTCAATTATTTATTTGTTCTATTCTTTCATTTCAGAGTACAATAAAACATTGAATTGCATGAATTTCAATAAAAACCTGGAAAAATTGGGGTGTTCCAAAACTTTTGACCAGTAGTGTATGTACGAATGGTTCATAAGAACAGCCTGATCGTGTACACAGCTTGCTTCGCCATTGATAGATGCATGCATTGCAGTGATGTGAGCGTACACCTGTCAGTAATGATGCAATTTGATGATGATTCCCAATTCTGAAAGTCTGAAATCAGAATCTACTGGTCAGCTGTCGGGTAAAATATTGAGGGTTTGTTATGTAAGGAGTAGTGAATGAGGTAGTGATGGCACAGCACACATATCTACTAGAGATCTGACTTTTTCAGTCATGATATAGATAACTAGGCTTTGTGTATCGGCCGATACCGAGTACCGATCCGATACGAGTCTTTAATCAAACAGTATGCCTCACTGTGGGGAAGCGACTGGGGTCATTCTGTTATGTGTAAGACAACATCAAGCTGGACTTAAATATTGCTTTCCTAACTCTGAAAAACTAAATGTAACAAATAAATACATAGATACATATTTACTGAATTGTTATTTACTTTAAAAATAATGAATTGTGCAGCAGCAACTTGGCAAAAATATCTTCAAAATCAACAGCAATTACAATTCAAGTGTAAACCTTTTACATTTTTACACTTAAACAGGAATTGAAATTCCAGTATAATGTATTTAGCATATAAATATAGATGGTTTGTTGGCTAGTTTGAGTGCAAATTTATGTTAAGCAGATTGAGATGCATCAACATAAAATTAATAACCTCACTGCTTCCTCATCCTTCCTTCCACAGTCCTCCCTACATCCTAATCCTCTCCTCCTCTACTCTCTACATTGATTTAAACCAGTTGCTATCTGCTCTGGATGGATTAGCAGGCCCAAACCCTGATAGTGATTACAAGAAAAGCAATCACTCGCCCTCAATTCAGATAAGGGGACAAGAGTTGGCATGGCAAGGGATGGGGGAGGGGGTGGTAGCCTCTGTGTATAGTTGCCATGGCGACCACATACAAGAGGATAAAGGGCACTGGGGAGTGTTGCGCGTGCGTGCGTACACACACACACACACCATTGAGGTGTACTTTAAAATGTTCAGAGTGCCTATCTATCCAGGACAGCAGCAGTTCTTTCATGAAGCACAGTTGGGGGTTATTTGGTCATCCCTCCGTCATTTGTGTCATCAGAGCAAATATGCACAGACATTTTAGGGTTTCACAGCAATGCTGTGCGCTTGTACTGGATTATAAACCACAGTACACATGTGCCAGACCACCTTGGTTACCTTTCATGAACAGCAATCTGGTAGATTATTTACACAGACAGACATAATGAG
This sequence comes from Perca flavescens, assembly GCF_004354835.1. NCBI lineage: Eukaryota > Metazoa > Chordata > Actinopteri > Perciformes > Percidae > Perca > Perca flavescens. The sequence goes on from NC_041334.1 coordinate 6,257,696, forward strand.
AACAAAACTTGAGCTTACAAAGTGGAAAAAGCTGTAGGCAAATTGCAGGTAATGCACATGTTTGCAATTGCATCTTCTGACACTCAGATAAATTGGAATGCTGTTGTAAAATTGTAGACAAAAGGAAAAAAGACAAAAAAGCAAAAATCACCTTCACCGTCTGTATGGAACTCACTGGGCAGAGAGTAGCTCCACCGCGGCGACAATGGTAGTGAATAGTATGAAAGACTGGAAGGAGGCGTAAATTGGGGTGGTAAATGGGTCAACAACACAGGACTTTCACCCCACCCAGCAGACCGGGGGTTCATGTCCCGTTATTGTCCCGCGTGTCACTGAAACATATATTTTGTAACCCCACCCAGGCCCAGATTATCCATAAGGGCACTTGGGCCAGTGCCCAGGGGCACAAACCATTCACAACCAGTGGGGGGGCACCACATGACACAAGTTTTAACAATATTTTCTGTAAATTGTTATATTATTCACTTGAAATTGTTGAAAGACCATACATTAGTCGTTTATGAACACTAATTTCACAATAACAATAATACATTATAAATAAATCAATATTACAGTAAATGACCACTATCACTCCTCCTCCCCAATCTGTCAGAGTTGAGTTGGTCCACAGGTACGCGCAAATTTATCATTTTATAATGATGAATGTAAGATATTAACTGTTATAAAAAATGATAAGTGGTTGGTTAAAAAAGCAAGCATAGCAAGCATAGCCAGCACGGCGCTTCATGAGTTTGTTCAGTAAGCAGAGAAGTGTATAAAAGACCGGTCACAGTCTGCGCTTCTTTTCCTAGAACTCGTATTTCTTTCAGAGGACTTTGTGCAATAAATCCATATTCTTAGATCTAATATTGACAGTCTTTTTTCCATATCTTATTCATTTTAGGTCCTTTTATTGCCGTTAGCTGTGATGCTTAAGCAGTTTTAGCTTTCCTATGATGCTTTTGACAGTTTTTTCCAGAGGAGTTGCTTTCAGGGCCTGTGAAATAAAGTCGGAAAAATACATATTTGACCTACCCACAATGCTGCAATATATAGTATTGATTTTGGCTTTTTGAAGTGATAGACGTTTTGAATTGAGAAAGTTTGAATATAGTGCTCACTGCTCATTTGCCTACATGTATGTAGTTGGATAAGTTAGTAAATTACATTTGAGAAATCCCCTTGATTATGTCTGATATTTTGGCCAGGAGGACAGCACGAGTAAAGGGGGTAGTGGACGGGGGGGCTTTGAGGTATAGTGCCCAGGGGCACCATATTGTCTTAATACGGGCCTGACTCCACCCACCATCTTTTCCTAAACCTGTCCTAAAATGTCAGTTAAAGGGGTGATAGAATGATTATATAGGGTATTTCACACTGTTCCTTATGGTCTCCTAATGGGGTATGTAACATTGGTTGGGCTGAAAATGGTCTGGTTGATATTTTATTGGCCCTTATGCATCCCTGTGTTTTGGCCCTATTTGTAACAAGAGCTTTTCTTCCAAATATGGTATGCTTATGAATATTTAGATGAGCTGCGTGCTGATTGGTTGAGCGAATTGCCATACGCACACATTAGAGACGCGCCCTGATTGGTTGAGCAAATCCACCATACACACACAATAGAGACGCGTGCTGATTGGTTGAGCGAATCCCCCATACACACACATTAGAGAAGCGACAGAATCTCATATTCCAAACACTGCAATGTTTCATTACCAAATTCACTTCTGAGACTTTTTTATGCGAGAAATCAACTATATAAAGCTCAAATATGGGCTGTTTTACGAAAATTGATGGCTAGCTAATTTGGTAAGACGTGTCGGACTTTAGGAGCTCCACACAGTCTGACGAGAAAGCGGCAGCCTGTTGGGCTCCATACCCAGGGCAAAGTCAACCTTTGTGGATTACTGCACTACCGGGGCTCCGCGGCCGGCTGCCGGCATAACTATAATATATTTACAGTTTGAATTTCGTCTCGCCACTTATATCACAGCTATCCCAAGGTCTTACAAAGCTAACAATGGTGTCAGATTTCAATTTAATGAATTTTTGTGAACACTAGCTAGCTAGGGGTTTTGTTAGCTGCGACTGTCCCTTCAATCCTATGTGTACAGATTGCGGCTAGTTAGCTTCATTTTCGGCATAATTTGAGTATATTTACAGTTTGAATTTTGTCACGCCACTTATACAACATCTACCTAAAGGTCTTATAAAGCTAACAACAGTGTCCGATTTCAAGTTAATGAATATTTGTGAACTGTAAGGGTTTTGTTAGGTGCGGCTATCCCTTCAATCCTAGCTATGTGTAGCTACAAATCACGGATAGTTAGCTTCATTTTCGGTGTAATTTGAGTATATTTACAGTTTGAATTTCGTCACGCCACTTATATAACCTCTACCCCAAAGTCTTATAAAGCTAACAACGGTGTCTGATTTCAATTTTATAATTTTGTGAATTTCAGAGGAATTCTAAGAGGAGGCTAGCTAGCTCTCATTGATAGAGCTCCATCCAGCCGCAGGCTCTATCAATGAGACTCGCAGACAAGCAGCATTTATTTCCCCCATCGTTTGTTTAAATAACTCAACACATTATAATTACACACATTATACGATTAACTGAAACCTGTGGTAAGAGAATGCTGGGGTAACAAGCTCGCTGACCGCGCTCTCACTCACATACACCGGGCATTTAGCTAGCAGGAAGAGGGGAGTTGCAAGCCTTGCACTGTAATAAATGGCATGTTAGTTTAACTTGGAAATGCAAGTTCCCCTGCTGCCTTGAAAATCGAAGTTCACTCAACTTGAAGACTGCCTTTGTTTCAACTTAGAAATTAAAGTTCATGAGGTTGATGTAACTACAGTGTTCTTGTTTTGTTAAAGTTGTTCTTTTAGTTGATTGAACTTTGTATTACTTGGTTTAACTTCATACTTTAAGTTAAAACAAATAATTTATTTTCTTTAATAATGCAAGAAACCTTCCTTGCCTAGTATAACAGACATACCTTACTGCTTTATTTCAACTCACAGTTTCAAGTTAAAACAACATATCCACATTTATAGCTGAGATAGCATGGGTGCTTGGGTGGGGCCACCCCAGGGCCCCATGTGAAATAGGGGCCCCTCTGCTGATCTAGTGTCACTTCACACAAAATGGCCAGTAGTGAAGTGACATGCCACAGATTAATGGCTGAAGAAAGCCTACTACTGCTCAAGTCTAACACCGTAATACTCCACCTCTTCTTATCAAACATAACAGTCACTTAACTCATGGTTATAAATGTAAACCAGCACAACAATGACAATTACCAGGCAACAAAACATTACATTCTAAACACACGTTTAATAAACGGAATTCATAAAGTTACATTTGTATTTCGAACAAACTGCAAACTTTTCAGCAAATTTTAAGACAACTCTATTTACCGCCTTGCATCATGGGAATTGGCCAGCTAATGACGCAGATCGGGGTTGGGCTAAATGTGGGCGGAGCTAAACGTTTGACTTTTGAAAAGATTCAGAAGACTACCTGATCTCAGGTCAGTTGTGTAGCCTATGTAAATGTTGGGGCGTGACTGTTCTCTTAATGGGCGTGACAAAGTTACAGGTCTTGGGAGGTTGACGTCAACTTCCAGCTTTGTTGAGATTTGCCCGTTTTCAGCAACAGTTTCAAAATATGAAATTTTCATAGTAAAGGGGTGTCAATGGGATTTTGAGCTTCTATGTATGTCCTATTTACCCACCGAATTCAACTATTCAACTATGACAGAGTAAAATCGGTTTTGCATTCTATCACCCCTTTAAACGTAGTAGAGTGTAGAGTGTCTAAATATGACGCTAAAGACAACTTTTTGCATCAATAACAAATGCCAAAAGCACCTGGCCATGCGTTTTTGAAGCGATGGGAGTGAGAATGTGTTGATAGACATAAACATCAACCTAGGTCGTAATTAGGCATTTGAACAGCTGATCCTGCCATTTTTCTTGGGGGGCCAGTCTAGTCAATCCAATTTTTTTAAATACTTACTTACATATGTAAGTGCTTCACTGAAACTGAGAAAAGGAGGTATTTAATTGATAATGATATAAAACAGAAAAAGCTATAAATCATCACATTTTAGAAAATGAAACCAGATAATTTTGGCATTTTTGCACACTGCAGTCAGGGCTTACTCGGAGAAAGTGACTCACAGACATCGCAGATCTTTTTTAAACATGTTAACATGAAAGCTGAAGTCTCGTTTTATTTGTCTTTAAAAGCAAGTGACCAACCAGGAGGTCAGGTCAGGAAGTCACCAAAGTTATTACAATTCAGAGGGGGGCCTGATTGTCTGAACCAAATGTCATGGCAATCCATCCAACATTTGTTGAGACATTTCACTAAAAACCCCATAAAAACAACATCATGGCAATGCTAGATGAAAAGTCACAGGATCACTAAATTATCAGGATTCAACATCTGGGAACCATGCCTGTCTGTAACAAATTCTGTGCTAATCCATCTAGAGATATTTCACAGAATCACAGTGATAACTTTGACCTGCTTGTAGCGCTAGAGGAAAAAGTCAGGGGATCCCCAAGTCCATCAAGTCAGTAGGATTCATCTAGCCTTGTAGACCGTCCTGATCTCGCGAGCTCCAGTTTTCCACTCGCAGATCAGTCTGGCATCTTGAGCTAGATAAAATTTGGAGCCGTTAGCCAAACGACCGGGCCAATCAGCGTTGGTTTTGAGGTGGGTTAGGTGGTGATAGACAGATGGTTTATCCAATTAGCTAACCAGTATTTCCGCCCCTTCCCAAAAGCTATTCAACCGGAAGTTCCTAGATGGATATACCGAGCAAATGCGAAGCAATCCATCTGGCGGAGTCAGGTTAGGATTCAACATCCTGGAACCATAAACGCCTTTACAAATATCGTGGCAATCCATCCAATAGTTGATGAGATATTTCAGTCTGGACCAAAGTGGTGCACTGACCGACATTCCCTTGAGCCACGCTGCTAGCATGGCTGAAAACCAATGGTGTGTTAAGCCAAAATAGCAACTCTTTACATTGGAGGAAGCTGGAACTGGCTAATATTTGATGCCTTTACTTGACAAATGACAAACGATTGAAGGGCACCAAAATTTTAAACAAGATTATCACCTACTGGTATTCATCCATGCAAAAAGTTTTGGATTTGTTTGTCAGAGTTTGGAGATTTCTATGTCTTAGATTTTGGCCACCAGCACGTTACAATGGAGATGTTGCTCACAGCATTGAATAAGGACATTTATAAAATTCAACAGCAACATACTGTATACTTCACTATCCCTGTTACTCTAGGGTTTTCATAGGGACTATTTCTTTAGTGTGAAATAGTTCCAAACGTTTTTACGGTGGATCATAAAGAGTAACAGAGAGACTATTTCTGAAAAGGGTGTTGCTGTTGAAGTAATTTGATTTAACTGACACTTTAAGTCATTATTGAAATTACAATGGATTATTTTTCTATCAATTCATGGATTAACTCACTTGACAGCACTCACCATATTTTCAAGTGTGTTGTTGTCTCAAGTCTTTTGTGACCAGTTAGAGGCTTTCAGTGGCTGCTGACTCCACCAAAGCCCTAATGCCTAAAACCCATCTGATAAAAGGAAAGAACACCCACTCTGTTCTTCCCTTAGTACATATCCGCTGCGTTGGCCTGCAATTCAATTTGTCTCCCGGCTCCAGCCATCATTACTGCCAAAGGCACATTCATCAAAAGACATGTGACTCGCATTTTGACCTCACCGCTCTTTATATGTGTGTAGTTTGTTAGACAACAATCATCTCATCTGCTGCTCCGGGGCATTCACTGGCCTGTTTGAACTAATGGTACAACCAACATGTATGTATGTTATGTACAAATACAATAACGTGTCCTTTTATCTGGTATTGTTTCTATTAATGTCATTTCTAAGCTGAATTAAACAAATGTATTGACATGACAGACAAAGTCCAGCAGTGTAACTATGCTCATGAAACAACAATTTCTTTCTGAGCTTCCTGAGCTTCCACTGACCACCAAACAACACAAAGATACAGCACAACTGATTGATTTGCTCTCAGGATTTAGGGCACTCAAAAAAAGCCCAATTAATGAGCTCCTTGCCTTCATTCTGAGTTTCTGTCCACCAAATGAATGTAATTCCAATATTCACTCACTTGTTAGTTAGTTGTTGGTAAGTACATATAAAATCAGCCACACAAAAGTAGCAGGTTCCATTATGATTTGACACAATCATTAAAACTGAATTGAAATTGAATTGAAATCAATGATCATAAATTGATATAACCTAAATCACATAGCAAAAAATTTATTTTCTCTTCAGGGAGACCCATGACATAACTGTGCTCACAGAGTTCTTTGACTTTTGGTTAAATTCTTTGGTTTTTCATGAGATAGTATGTATGTAATTTAAAGTGATGGTTCGGAGTAATTTCACCTTAGGGTCCTTTGCACCATGACCTCGAGCCAAACACCCCCACAGAAGTTTTTTTCACCTGGGTCGAACATTGGGAGAGTTAGCGTAGAGTAACGTTATCAGCTGAATAGCTTAGCGCAGGGGCTAATGGATCCAGTGATGTATCTCGTAAATGACCCCACTAATAATGCCTGAAATGATACCAAACTTCTACACTAGTACAAATAGGTTATGCACTCATAAAACGATGGATTGGAAAGTTTATAAGTACACCAGAAGTGTATGTAAATAACACTTGCCTGCTGGCTTCTGCTCTCTGCTGTTGTTATTGCTGCTGCCGGCAGTTAGACGAGTGCTTAGGGCCGTCTACAAATTACAACACCGAAAAGAGATGCAACAAAAATATTTATTAATTTAATGATTAAATAAGGTAATGTCTCCAAACTTACCTCAATTGTAACTTGTCTCCTGCTAGTTATACTACAGCACTTAAAATACTTTTGTTGCATCTCTTTTCGGTGTTGTAATTTGTAGACGTCCCTAAGCACTCTTACTGCCCGTTAGGTAGCAGCAGCAGCAGCAGCAGCAGAGAGCAGAAGCCAGCAGGCAAGTGTTATTTACATACACTTCTGGTGTACTTACAAACTTTCCAATCCATCGTTTTATGAGTAAATAAACTATTTGTACTTGTGTAGAAGTTTGGTATCATTTCGGGGCATTATTAACGGGGTCATTTACGAGATACATCAATGGATCCATTAGCCCCTGCGCTAAGCTATGCTGATAACGCTACTCTACGCTAACTCTCCCAATGTTCAACCCAGGTGAAAAAAGCTTCTGGGGGGGTTGTTTGGCTTGAGGTCATGGTGCAAAGGACCCTAGGGTGATATTACTCTGAACCATCACTTTAAGGTTAAAAAAAAACAGCTTTTTGTTTAGCTGCACTGTGTTCATCAGCAGTTTGCTAACTGTGTCTGTCTGCTGTTTAGTGCTGGGCAGGTAGTGTACAGTGGGTATATCAGAGCGTTTTTATTAAAAAAAACAGCTGTCTGCTAGAGCTGGAAACCAGGTTGATTGGAGCAATGAGCCTGGACTAAGACAGTTGTGTGCCATAAAAACAAAACACTGAGCTGAAATATGCTAAATAGTTCTTTAGAGCTGAGAAAAACAGCAGAGTCGGATAATAAATGTCTGTGGGTTTGTCAATACAAGCGACACCTTTTAGCAGAAGCAGCTTTTGCAGCACGAGAGACGAGACAATGCCGCCGTCATTAAACTGTGGTGATATCATGCAATATCGTTGACAAAAAAGACAATGTTTTTCTCTCTCTCTCTCTCTCTCTCTCTCTCTCTCTGCACACACACACACACACACACACACACACACACACACACACACACAAATAGTCCGGAGCTAAATGTGAGATTGTCTCTGTAGGTTACTCGCTCCGTTTCTGGTGGTTGATTAACGCAAATATTTGCTGATAACAAGCCGGGTGGGTAGCCCATGAGGTCTGATTAGCCTACTCCACATTTTAATTGTGATATTTTGTGATTAAATTCTGAATCTGCCACGTTCTCTGTCAGGTAAATATAGAAGCACAATGTCTTTCTCTAATGTAGAAGTACACTGTAAGTCAGTAGTAGTCGATACAGTGGAGTTGCATATTGTATAAGTGGTTTTGGGGAACAATTTGGTTTTGGAGAATTCTACAACCAGCAACACCACAGACGAAGCAATCGGCCCATTTCAAACAAGCACCTTTTCAACGGGCACTGCACTAGTTCCACTAATGAGCCCAGCATCGTGTTGCTTTGAAACCCGTTGGGAGGGGGCGCGCTCTGTCTGGCTCTTCTTCAAAAGCGTACGATCAGAGTCACAGGCGGCAAAAGATGACAGCAGGGGACAAATCCCATTCCAGCTGCCATAACTTGCATGTTTTCTCATAGTAGCCTAGTTCCAAACCAGGGTCACCTCCAGGTTACACACATGCTGCATAAGCCTGCTGGCTAGTACCAAAGTCAAGACATAAGCTTGTGTGGCAAAGGATGTTTCAACTTCTCGGTAAGTGGAGGGAGTTACCAAAATCACAATATGGATTAAAGGATTACCTCATATGCTGTGTACTTGGATTTAAAGCCTGTTCAAATGATGTGCATGTGTTAGATGCACGTTAAGAATATTTGTACAGAAGTTGGTGTCATATCATCTTTTAATTCAGCAAGCCATCTGTCAGTGCTTTCAGAAGGCTTTACAGACTGTGAAAGAACTGAAGTCTCAAACATCGTTGCCATCTCCCCTCCCAATGAATACTCTGTAATAGAGTAACCATATGCTTGCGTTGTGTGAGATTAGTTATTTAACTGTGGCTTGGTACTGTTGATTTTAATTGGCAGTTAGTAGTTACAGAGTGCAGTCCTGCACCAAGAAGCCAATATTTACTCTCAGCACTGATAACTGGAAATGGCTCATTTAGTGGAAATGTCTTTGTTTGTTGTAATGCCTGGGCCTTCCTTTCCTGTCAGCCTCCTTCTAATCACCACCTCTGTTTAAACAGTCCCACTCCTCCTCTCTTTCCATTTTACAATTCCTTCCACACCTCGTCTTCCACGTCTCTTTTCTATCCTCTCTAATTCTGCTTTTCTACAGTTACTCCACCCTATAGTCTGGCTCAATGGATGTACATTGCTGGGATAAAGCCTGAAATCCAGAGTGTGAGAGATGGACTCAGGTAGTCCCTCCCATCTCGCTATCTCTTCTATTGGAGCTTGGCACCGCCCAGGACTGTTGTGATTGGTTTAAAGAAACTAACAAACCAGAGCGTTTTATTCCCCTAATCCCAGAATAGATAGGTGGTGTATATCATACTCCAGTGCTGACAAAGTGCTGTGGGGACAGGGTCTGGAAATGCGAGCCTGATCCACCCTTCCGTTTACCATGATTCCATATCTGAGGCATAGTCTTTGTTAGTTAAATAGAAAATGATTAAACATCAACTGAAATTAACATAGTCTGCAGATGTTTCACAATAAAAGCCTTTCAGCCACATTAATTGGGTTCCAACTCCACAATACATTATTCTAAAGAGGTCTTGATTATGTAGTGTGTTTACAGCTGGAATAGTGACAAACATAAGCATATGCTGCTTGATTCACAGCAAATAGCAGCAACAACAATGGCAAATAGGAGCAGATAAGACTTCTTTCTAAAATATGATTTAGAAAAATACTTAATAATAACAGATTGTCTCTAATAATAGCCTGCCTCCTTTCATTCATCCAGGCTCATATTAGGCTAATAAGAACGCTGCACAGCTGTTTGGGAGATCGAGAGAGAAAACCTTTCACGCAGCCATAGGTGTCAGGAATTACAAATGAAAATAGCATTCGGAACATTAAAATGCTAACTTATTTAGGATTGCAAAGCAGCATCACAAATGCAGAGTAACAGCCTTGCCATCGCCAACAAGACCTCCTATTATCCCTTCCCCCATGTCTCCATTCAGTGCAAAAGACAGTAATAGATTTTTCAGTTTACAGCTCATTAATTCAGAGTGGTTACTCCAGAAATGGCAATTGTCCATGACAAGAGAATACAACAGAAAAAAGCCTCAATTTGTACCTCAGTCTGACATGGAAAGAGCTATTTAGGGTATATTATTAGGACACATATTGACTGACCAGAATATAACACTTCTTGGATGTTCTACAAGCTTCTGCCATGATGCAATTTTATCTTACCTAAAATTAGGGCTGGGCAATATGATTGAGAGTAGCTATCATCATAGATTTTGCCTTTTTTGGAAAATGTAATAAGTGTTGTAAATGCTAAGTGGTGTCTCTTCCTGCTTTTAAAGGCTGCATTAAAGTAAAGTGATGTCATTATCTGAACTTACCAGACCGTTGTAGCTGTTCTATTATTTGTCTTTAAATCAACATTGTTGATGATTATTTATCTTAAATCTCATTGTGAAAATATTTTGTGAATAGTCAACCCTACAATATCCATATCAATATTAAGGTATTTGATCAAAAATATCGTGATATCTGATTTTCTCCATATCGTCCAGCCCTACCTAAAACACTCAGTTTTTGTAGGTGGAGGTGGTGCTGTTTTTGACGGCATTAAAGTTGTTTCTAATATTTTGTCCACCTCGTAAATGGAGAGCAACAATTTCTAATATAATTACAATCCGATACAACACCACCATAAATTATGTCAAAATGAAAATTCCCCCCGAAAATATTATATTTATTATACATCCATTTATTCACTTCAATCCAATTCAATTATATTTATAGTATCAAATCATAATAAGAGTTATCTCAGGACACTTTACAGATAGAGTAGGTCTAGACCACACTCTATAATTTACAAAGACCCAACAATTCCAGTAATTCCCCCACGAGCAAGCATTTAGTAGCGAGGAAAAACTTTAAACAGGCAAAAACCTCTGACAGACCCAGGCTCCTGGTAAGCGGTGTCTGACGGTGCCGGTTGGGGGTGTGATGAACAGTGGCAATACTAGTCATTATATCTATTATTTATATTATATCTATTATTTATACTGTACATATTTGCAATGACCCCTCATAACCCACCCCCGGGCTAATTATCCGTTCTAAATTCAACGTTCAATCAATTTTACTGGAAAGGTACAATAAAAGGCCCAGAATTAAAATAACAACATCCCAAACAATACGGTGGGCTTGATGCACCAAAATCTACCACTACTTCCTCTTTCAGCAGCTTTAGTGGTGCATGACACACTGCCTGGCTTGATATTGTACAGTATACTGTATTGGCCATCGGGAGTACCGGGAGATTTCCTAGTGGCCCGGTCTATTTGTGTGGGCTGAATGGGCCGAACCTAGACGTCGTTCTAGCGTTATGCACAACCATGCTATAGTTAGTCAAGCAACTATAAAACTTTGAATTTATACAAATAGGCAGAATTACCTGTGAGAAGAAAGCAGGCAACTTTGGCGTCCCTTTTTAAAATCCTTGCTCCATCTTGGAAAAGCCACTCCAGTATTAACTTTGGTCTTGTTGCTTTGCCTGTCGTCTTGTCATTTTAATTCTCTTTTACCTTCCTTGGCTACTCCGTTATTCTTCCCCCTCCCTGGCATTTGTCACAATGCCGCTGAGTCGCTCGTATGTATTCTGAATGATTCTGAATGGCAGATTCTACGCGTACAGGAATACTTTGATTAGTTGGTGGAAGTAATTACACATGAATGAGCACCTCTTTGTGAAAGAACAAAGGGTTTTTTGCTAAGAATCAACTCAAACCATTACAGAGTGGAGCTTTAAGACATCTTTTGAGGGGTGGAGGTATGCCCATTACTTCAAATTAGTTGCATGAAAGGACAAAATCTTGATTGTAAAGTGTAAATTGTGCTCAGGCCACAAACACCTCTCCACCGCCAACATCCAATCAAAGCTAGTTGCTAAAGACCCCGGACCCTGAGTGAAGCTGACGCGGATGAGACAAGCATGTTGCCGACACCAGCCAATCAGCCAAGACTGTATTCAACAGCAGATAAACAAAGCAGAGATAAGTGGGCTTGTGGCAGCGGAGGAAGCGTTGCCTGTTTGGACAGTGGAATCACTGTCTTTCTGAAACATACTGCGCAAAATACAGGTGATGAAGAACGGACAGCCGGCAGTTCTTCTTCACAAATGTGCTCATATTCACAACTTGTCCGCTCTGTGGTATTAAAGAGCATAAAAGAGAGATCTTGTGTATGTAATCCATTATAATAAGGGTTTGTATTGATCTGGGCATACATGAGGTTTAACTCTCTATTGTTATTTGGCAAGTAAGTTAAGGTGCATCTCAGGTGATGTTACATAGTAATCCAAAAGTAATGTAACTAGGAGTGTAACTAGTTACTTTCAGCAGTGAGAAATGTAAGACATTACTTGTTTAAAGTAGTAATGTGTAATCTATTACTTTTTTTGAGTAACTACCCCAACACTGCTCATGAATGCACATGAAAACAAGTTAAATGTAAAATAAAAAATGGTATTACTGATAAAAATAAAGTTAAATGAACACCTCTCTGAAAGTTTGAACAAATCCTGAGCATTATAAGCTTCATAAAAGGTGGCAGAGCTGTTGTACTGGATTGCATTAGATTGTACCGGTGTACCAGGGAATGTAATCTTGAATAATTTTACACTTTAATCCACTAAAAGTTTTGCTTTTTGAATCTGAAGAAATCTAATGCAGCTGTTCAGCAGTTAATGTTTTGTATCATTATTCATATAATACATTTCCATGCTACTTCAGAGAAACCACTGCTTTCTTTTGTAACCCATCTCCTTGGCTGCCAACGCAAGACACATTGCATCTGAATTTTAAAAATCTGAACCAGTCCAAAATGAAGTGTATTGATAGCAACAGCAAACACTAAAAGAGAAGCTGGCATTCCAGGATTTAGAGTGTAACACTTTGTAGTCCTGAAAGGAAAGCATGTATTTAAGCCTGGGATCTTCTTGCCAGATATCTGGTGTTTTTCTACCTCCCACAAGCTTATGCCTACTAACGTTTCACAGTTTGTTGTGTCACATTAATTATACAACAAGCTTGAATGTTGAAACTGTGTAATATTAGTTTTCTGTATCTATTTTGTATATATATATATATATATATATATATATATATATATATACAGTACGTGGCTCAAATATGGTAAACATGTGGTATTTTCCGAGATCTTGTTGATTAAATATAATTGAATTGACTAGAAAGATTATTCTCATCATGGACCTGCTACCCCATCACAAATCCCAATATTCTAGAGATGATCTAGAGATGTCTAGCTGTCATGTGTCTGACCATTTTGATAATGGATGAACCATCCCAACCATTAGCTGCTCCCTCCCAGCTTCACTGCTTCTTTCTGACTCATTTCATAATATACTGTAAACATCTTTGGATTTTGGGACTTAAAAAAAAAAAGAAATCTATTTAAAACATGACTTTGTACTCTAGGAACTGGGCATTTGATTAATTAATAATTGGTTAACCAAAAACCAACCAACATTAAAAATGATGCAAATAAAAAGCATGATCCTTTTACAGTTTTTGCTTTTGTAGGTCATTTTTGGTCCACACTAAAACAAAAAGCGGCTAAATCTCTTCATCTCTGTCGTCTCTGGAATTTTTAGATGCATCCACTCTTTTAAAAAGCTCTGTTTTCGAGTGGGAAAAAATATTAGCTTAGTCGGTGCACACGGAAAAAAACAGAGGGTTAGAGATGGTTTTTCTGATTTAGTCAGGCTTAAAGTGGATTTTACTGTGCTCTAAAACAGCCTCCTTCAGCCAGGAATGTTGAAACCATGAAGGAAATAGACAAGATAAAAGGATAAAGGAGCCGTGACAGCAGGCAGGGTTCACCCCCCACAGTCTCTCCAGTGATGGCCTGAGCTCTGACAAAAAACTGGCCGAGTACCTATAGTCTAACCCTATAGCCTCCAGCTGCTGACGACTGGACACATTATTACCACATCAATCTGCTTTTGCAGCTCGCTCTCTGCCCTGTTATTATCATTACACTCTGCATATATTAATAACTCATTTTCCATCCAGCAGCACATTTTCCGTAGATGCATTTAAATCATCTATGTATAGAGCTCTGTCTTATTGTTCCTCCCCCGTGCTCAGACAGCTCTAACGCATCCAGTTTGCCACAAACACATGTCGGATTAAATTTTATTTTGCACATGAAGAAAATGGACACGTTTTAAAAATGAAGTTGGCTTCTTTTACCTTTTCTTTTATTTGCATCGTTTCATTCTATGGTTCATATTGCTTGCTGAAAGCTTCAAGTCGACCGAACATCTAAAGATTCACAAATAGAGATGATGCGGCGGTGAATATAAAAACAGTTCTTTCTCAAAAGCAAAGATGGAAGTAACATGAAGCAAAACCATGGATGTACGTATAATAAGACCTGGATACAGCGTTCGAGGCAGAGCCCCGTTCATTCCTTTAGTAAGAGTTGCTCAGTCGCGCATGAAGCCCAAATAGCCGAGCCGGCTAAGAGCTCCGATGAATTAATCGCAATTTAATCTAGACTGTTATCGGACCGAATGAATCAAATACTGACAGTGAAACAAGTCATTTCACGGGGTTGTGATGCTCAAAAAAATGTATCCATTGATTTACAGATGTCTCTTTTGCCCCGTAAGTCTATGGGAAAAAGTCTTTTGTAAAGGTCCTGTTCAGCTATAACTATATGGACTTGAAAAGTGGACTCAGTCAATAATCCTTCAGGTAGCATGGTAAAACTCCAATATTTCATATTAAATTATATGATTTTACAGCAATAATTGCTCTATACAAACAATACTCTTTACTGGCCCTGAAGCACACAATGTACACAACAGTGACTACGTTTACATGCACATAATATTCCGTTCTTATTCTGAAAAAGACGATATTCCGACTAAGCTGTTTACATGGCTAATGAAGGTGAAAATTCCACTAATATCGTTTACATGTAGCCGTGCAAAATATAATTTTTTCGATGTTTGCTCATATCCAAAAACCTGTTGATATCCAAGTCTTTGATAATATTTAAAGGTAGCGTTTTCTCCTTCTTATCGGGTCTGCAGCCTTGCAAACTGTTGGCTGGTTCATTTGTGTATAGTAACCATAGCAACGCAGAGAGCTGACCATAAGCCGTAAACAGCCAAGAGGCCGTAAACTGCAGTAAAAACCCTGATTGAGACGCATATTCTGAATGCACTGTATACATGTCCAAATAATGCTTCTAAAAGCCGAATAATACTGGAATATCCCACATGTCTTAATCGGAAAATGCTATATTCGGAAAAAGGCCTTATTCTAAATATCCAACCTGTATATGCTTTTTACATGACCTGTATCAAATTCCGAATATTGTCATATCCGGAATAATAGTGGAATATTGGTGTGCATGGAAACATACTCAGTGTAGAGGTCAGTGGAGGCTGTTAAATCTGGTCAATGGTTATGTTTATGTTGATAAAGGTATGATAATACATCAAAGTCTATACATCAATGATTTGATACAGTAAAAGGCTTTTGAGGACAGTTTGGCCAGTTGCTGTCTATTGAGCTTCTCAGGAGCTGCTGCTGACAGACAGCTGCTTCTGAGGAAGACACAACCCAACCCAGTGGACTGGGTGTGGACTGAATGGACACAGCGCTTCAGTAGGACTTACGCACCACTCATGTCTCGCTTTTGATGTGCTTTCTCAGCAAGGCCCTAGATATTAAAATGAAGGACAGACTGATTCTTTTGGCTTTCCTTTATGTGCAGTCATTTGCTGAAAATCATTATCCAGAATTTTGGGCTGGTTGCTCTGAATAAAAAAAGAACAAGTTCCAAGGCAGTATGTTTTTGTGAGAAGAAAAAAAATAAAAAAGCCTTACTGAATGAACCCAGTACAACTCCAGCACATTTAGCTGCCAGAAGCCTTCATGGTTGTATTGTTTCTCTCAATTAAAAGTGAAAGCTCTCAAGGCTTCCACGGCAATGTTTGGCAAAATATTAATGACTAGCTGGCTACCTCTGAAGAACCTATCACATAGTAATCTAGTAACAGTGTACAAAAGTGAGTATAATCCATCTTCAGATGACAGAAATGATCTGATTGGATCAGTCTGGTTACAGACCTCTTGATCACTGTCCACATCTGATTTTGATATTGGTTCCAAAAGGTCTGGTGGTGTGTAAACTGGCCACCAAGCCATTCAGAGTTTGCAGGTGGGATTAAGAATGGGGATGTCATCTTCCTGTGCCTCACTACTGTCGATTTACAGAAATAATGTATTATCTATCCATAATGTTAAATGCTGGATGCTCATGTTAAACGTGGCCAAATCTTCAAACAGTGAGGTAAATGTATTTAAAAGAAATCCCTGTGAGCCAAAACCTCAGATTTCCCACTGTTCTGAATGCTCCGCTTTCAACAGTTTTTTTTTACTCTCGGCTCCGCATGATGTCATACCGAGCCGGTTTTCCATATATGGTCATCGCTGGCATGCTGGAGTGTTTACACTACGTACACTGCTATGTGTAGCTACAAGCTAAGACAGAAACCAGTAATCTTGGCTACTGATGATAATTTCTCCCAAATTTCAGCTCACATTCCTGTTTGAAGACGTGTCCGCTTGTGTACTATTTGGTTTACAAGCCATACTGCTGATTTTTGACAGTATAAAGTCCTGCTATATAGCAGCGACAGCAGAGTACAGATTCGGTGATTCTGGAGATGGCCAATCAGAGCAGACTGGGCTGGCAACTTGTACAATAACTGAAAATAACAGCACTACTGATTGGTTAGAACAAACTAACAACCCCTCCCCAAAACAAAATGGCTACTATGAAAAAAATGTCAGTCTGAATTATGAAATGAAATGACAATTCAAGCTGATTATCAAAATAATGTTGGAGTTCTTAAATGAAAACAGCTGTTTTCACCTGCTCATCAACATTGAGATTTGACTCAAAGGACACACTCAATTCCTATAGAGATATTATGCCAGAGATTGTGCATAATGTCACAGAAATAAACAAGTGAAAGATGGACAGACATATCACACACATATTCCAAAATGCAAATGTTACATATGATATGTTAAACACACTACAGTTGAGGACTGACCTGGCAGGCGTTATAGAGGAGCTGGTGCTCAAACTTCTTGATGCCCAGGATCTGCTGGAACATCTCGTACAGCTGGTCCTTGCTGAGGATGAGTTCGGAGGCGGCGCTGGCCGTCATTCTCTGCTGGTGCTTCCTGGGGTCCTCTTCACCGCGGTAGATGGTGTCGAACTTGGCAATCCAGGAGCTCAGCACTGTCTCTTTGCTGAGGCCGTCGATCTCTGGCAGGCTGCGCACCCGCTTCTCTATGTGCTTCTTAAAAACCTCCCGAGAGTCGCTGGCCGAGCAGCCGCCGCTCTGCACCATCCGGGACACACGGTCACTTTTCAGGAAGATCTGCAATCAATTTGTGAATGACAGATTCATTGTTTGTTTTGTTTTTTTCAAAAAGATTTTGGATCCTATATTCATAGTTACACTATCTTTATGTTACTATAACTGCCACTGTTCATCATTCCAACTGCTATAATTATTATGAAATCATATTTCTCTATATCTGTATCAGTGTGTCTGTGTCCAAACCGGCAGCAACAGATACTGCCAACAAAGAGCCAGGGTCTCTCCAAGGTTTCTGCCTAATATGACGTTTTTCCTCGCCACTGTTGCACCAAATGCTTGCTCCTGGGAAATTGTTGGGTCTTATTTATATAGAGTGTGGTTTGGACCTACTCTATATGTATGATGATTTGATGCTATGAATAGAATTTAATTGAAATTGAACTATAACAAACTCTGAAGGCCGGCTCCAATCTGCGGCTGGATCTTGAGAGAAGAACGCTGCTAAAGCTACCTCTCTAACTGACAAGCGTTACTATCATGTACCTAGAGTATAACTCACTCTGCTATCACCACTGATATTCCTCTCTCACCGGCTTGCCTCCTACCCCTACTTTAAGTGCAATGCAACAGACTTTAATGTGTTCCCTTTTCACACTTTACTTGAAATTCGTTTGAAATTGGTGACGTTTATAACTTGGTAATCTGGATCAACGGAAGGACATTTCCATGATAAAGACGGATGTCAGGCTTTATCCTGGAAATGTACTCTCTGTGTGTGTTGTTGTTCTCAAAATCCCTTCGCTTCGGGAAACAACAACAAACTTTGAGCTAGCGAGCTACACGCTGAAAATAGCGTTTTGAAGAAAATGTGAATCTTGGATCTTTGGATCTTAGTAACAGCAGTGTTGCATTGCTTGTAATATATAAAGCAGTAGTAACTAGCACTACCTTTTATGCATATCATCGTCATTTGTGTTTCCCTTTATTATATGTATATATCTTTTTCCACATATCTTTAATTTTACAATACTGTATCTACATACACTTCTAAGTGTATGTAATATATTTGTTGTACTATGTGTACTGTGCATCTTGGACTAAAAATGAAACGTGTCAAAATGCCATAATTTTTTCATAGTGGAAGGATAGAACGGACTTTGAGGACATATCATTATGTTTGTCACTGGAGATTTCTTCAGTAGAAACCTGCTGACAGTGAGGTGTGTGTGGATTTTCCAGAATCACAGGGACACTGTTGTTGGAAAGACACACTACTGTTGACTACAGGTCAATAATCGCGATACAGCATAGCATTGCGATACAGCATAGTATCGCGATACTGCATAGTATCATGATACTGTATTGATACACAGACCACAACAATCAATCTTTTATTATATGTCAGTTTGTCTGCTTGACAATCCCATTTTGCAGCAATAAAACTGAAGTGAGATGAACAAACAGAGAAATGTATAAAATGGATGTTGGCAAAGTTTCCTTTTTGGGGACATCATTTGAAATTGGGTAAAATTTGAAATTGTAAAAAAGGTAATAAACTGCAATATATCGCAGAATATTGCAATATGTTTAAATACTGCAAAAATATCGTATCGTGACATAAGTATGGTGATGATATGGTATTGTGAGGCTTATTCCCACCCATACTGTTGACCAAGTTTTATTATGTCATTTATCAATGCTGTGAAAAGCACAAATGAAATTCCAGTCACCTCCATTGTATGAGAACTCCAAGAGACAGAGCTCATAAAATCTGGAGCAATAAAACCAAACTGTCTGCAAGGCATCAATAGAGAATGTGTTTGGTATTTTGAACTAGAACACCGTACCAATTTAAGAGCCATCTTATACTTCTGTTGTTTTCTCATGATGATTTTCTACCACCATAGACACAAAGAAGACTTTTACCCACAACATGCAAACATTTTTTGCATTGAAAGCTGACTCATATTTGAAAGACATTTGTGATTGATGGATGGTGAATTCCCGTCACCTGCTATCGTCACTGCCTTGCTCTTTGTAACACTATGTCTCTGTTATCTCTATCTTTCTATTTCTGTCTGTCTCCCTCCCTTTTTCTGTCTGCCTGCGTCAGTTTTAGCCTGAAGCTAACGTCGTGCAGAGAGCTTTGGGTTTTAATTGAATTGGATAACCTGTGCCACTAGCTTCATCTGTTAAATATCACACATTTCTCATTTGGCCTGCTTGTGCTGCCACATTAACTGATAAGGAAGTGCCAGTCAAAGTGTCAGCGCCACCAAGCCAACAGATGCACTGCCTTGTTTTGTGCTAGCACCCAACAGCACCCTCACGTTTTCAATTGTCCTCTGCAACACTTGTTTCTGGATCACCTTTTAGAAAACACATGTAGTGATGCTGAGTTTAAATACATCATCATAGAACTTGGATGAAACCGGAAGTCTGGGCATGTGCATTCACACCAGGCTTGTTGTGCTTATCTGTGGGAAACAGTTTGTCAGTTTAGTTGAATTTTAAAGAGCTGTAAGAATAGTGTAACATTTCCCATTCTGTTATACGTAGAATGGGGATATAGATGTTGATTTATGTATATATGTATAGAGAGCGTCTAGCTGAAGCTAATCTGCAGCCCCCATCCCTGGTGCTTTTTTTAAATCCAGATTAAAACAGACTATACGTGTACCGGTATGTAAACCGGTATGCACGTGTCTGTGTGTGTACAGTATGTAAGTATTGTACATGAATGTGTATACACTGAAATATACACTCAGGTGCAGTTTGTTAGGTATCTAGTTAAATGAATGCAGTCCAATACAACAGTGCTACAGTAAATCCTGCCTGAAGGTTATTTTGTAAAGTTTGGTATTATATTTTGACAAAAACAATGGTTTTAAGTTGTTTTAAAGTGCCATTGGTGTGTGGATGTGTATCTGATGAGCAGGTGGCACCATGTACGGTAGGCTCGGCTACAAGTGTGTGTAAATGTGTGTGTGAATGGGATGTATAGGTGCCTGTAGTGTAGGTCGCTTTGAGTGGGATGGGAGAAAAACATGCTCTGGTTTATTGGCATTTCTTTAAACCAATCACAATCGTGTTGGGCGGCGCTAAGCGGTGCCACTGCAAAATAGCCTCAGGAAGGAACTTGTTTTGATGGAAAATTTGTACATTCAATAGCTGTTTTAGATGTGCAACAGAAAAGTCAGATTGGACAGATAGTCTTGTTAGTTGTCTGGATTTATCCTGCAGAGATCTGAGGAGCAGTTAACCATAGTCCTCATAAATCCACCGGAGTTTAGAATGTCAACACAAAGAAAGAGGAAGGTAACGGATATCCAGCCGAAAAGAGGGACAGAATTTCCGGTGGCACTTGAATAATCCTGGATATGAAACGTTGTCGATATAGACTACTATTACATAAATGCAGTTTATTTAACATTTAGTTAACTGAAAGGATTCACTGATTCGCTTCTGTTCACCGACATGACAGTGCACGATGCGAGTGCATCGATTAAAAAGAGTGCACCGGATACAATTTAGGATGAACTCGGCGATGTATGGCTTCTAACATCTCTGCATCAGTAAAATCAGATTTATTTATATATAATTATTAGTAGAGGCCCTATGCCCTTATTTAGAAATGTGACCAATCATTCGTGACCAATAATTCAATATCAGGATTGATTCTATCTCTCTATTAGATTAGGTGTGTCACAACAGCGTTGTTCCTTTTCCCAATCTGTGTTCTGCCTAGTCCTGGTGTACTGAGCTGTGATTGGCTAGTACTACTGCAGTGCATTCTACTCTGTTAGACGTTCTGTTTCAACATGTCTCACCACAGCTAAGCTATTGCTACTGCCATGACTGGACAGTGTGACTGGTGTTTGTTTAACAGCAGCCTGTCCCCGCCAATATTCACCTATTGTACCAGAAAGAATTTCTGTTTGCAACTGAGGCTCAAAATATGACAGACCATGTGCGTTTTGTACTATCTATGGGGAATATCTCAAAATCAACACGTAACCTTGGAAAACCTCTTTGGTATTTTTGCAATGTGGGCAATCCAAGAACTGAAGTGTATTTGACTTGCTATGAGTCACTCCGGATGTTCTATGTCAAATGTTGAGTTGTAAATGAAAATTGCCATACAGACGTGAGATGCAGAGAAGACACTGGCTCATCTTTCCTCACACTTTATTTCCCTCTTTTATTCTTGGTGGATCCAGTCACTGAATGCTGGTCATTAGGGAGCATATTATTAAGACTGCCCTGAGGAGCTCAGTGCACGCTCTGCATCATTTATCAGAGCCAAGACAAGTTATCTCCGCTGAGCTTCGGATACATTTCTCCCCAATTATTAGCTTTCCTGCTTGGACAGATTCATTTTAAGCAACAAGAGGCTTGTAAGGGGAACTTAACAGCTTGCGGAAAGTAGTTTACACATCTGAAGTGACATAATGGTTGCAGACATTTCCTATTTATATATAATGATTTAGAGATAACATCAAATGTTTATCTTAATTTTATTTTATTCTTCAGAAAAAGTGGCCATTTTCGGAATCGCCTACTACATACTACAGACAAAGGCAGTATGCGGTTCTTATGTTATATTTTCCAATAACTTTAAATGAGGAGCTGCTGCCCGCTCTCTACCAGGCAAAGCAGTGTCCTAGCAGCGGATCACTAATTTCCTAGTCTCGCACTGCCAGACCTTCCTCCAAAGTGCTGCGAAGGAAGGTCTGGCTAGTCCACACAGCATTCTGGGATGGGAGAAAGACGTGCTTGGGATATTGGCATTTCTTTAAAACAATGTCAATCATCTTAGGCGGCGCTAAGTGCTGGATGGAGCAATGGCGCTCTCTTCAAAATAGCCTCGGGAAGGAACTTGTTTTGGTGGAACATGTGTACGTTCAAAAGTTGTTTTAGTCGTGAAACAGAAAACTCAGATTGAACAGTCTAGCTAGCTGTCTGGATTTACCCTGCAGAGATCTGAGGAGCAGTTAACCATAGTCCTCAGAAATCCACCGGAGTTTAGAACGCCAACACAAAGAAAGAGGAAGGTGACGGACATCCGGCCGAGAAGAGGAACATCTGGCGTAATTTCCTTTCTTTTCAACATATTCGGCCCACGTTGAGTCTCAAGGTGTCCCAGGATGTTTTCACACTTTTCTCCCCACTACTACCAGTATATAAACCACTTACACCAACTTATTACCACTAGTGTTACAATTTATTTTTCGACTTCATGGTCAATAAACATCCTTTATATGATTTTATACCAAATGTTTCAGGTAAAAAGCCGAAATTGTGAATTATTTTGACTAATAGTTAAGATCAGAGGAAGAGTTTTGTCAAAGTTTAGTCAGTTGAAACGATTTAAACATTTTTTTCTCAAATGCTATACAATTAAAGAAAACCGATTTGATCTTTCATTTGACTTGTGTAAGGTGTGGGACCAACCATGTTATTTTTGGGCCCTTTGGTTGAAAGAAACCCACATTTCTGATATAGAAACTTTGAAAACAGGCCAAATTAGACCCGAGGACAACAAGAGGGTTAAAGAGTGACAGAGTGAGATGTCAGTCTAACTAGTGGAAGAAGATCCTTTACTTCAGTAAAAGTACTAATACCACACTGTAGAAATACTCTGTTGCGAGTCAAAGTCCTGCACTGAAAATGTTACTTAAGTAAGTATGTAAGTATCATCAGGAAAATGTACTTAAAGTATTAAAAGTAAAAGTATTTGATGCAGTAAAGCCCTCCCATTTTAGAAAGTGGAAAGGATCCAAACAGTTGTGTGTTTAATGGTCTAATCATTTCAGCTGGACTTGTAGGCCGTTATATTGTTGGCTAGTTTAATTTATAATAAAACATCAGATTTTATAAACTACATGTGTTTTGTGTGCAAAAATCTTAATGTGTAAAGTAACTAGTAGCTAAAGCTGTCAGATGAATGTAGTGGAATAAAAAGAACAATATTTCTCTCTGAAATGCAGCGGTGTAAAAGTAGAAATTGGCATGAAAAGAAAAGACTCAAGCAAAGCACAGGTACCTCAAATTTTGGACTTAAGGACAGTACTGGAGTAAATGTACTTAGTTCTATTCCACCACTGAGTATAACAGATCATAGACTGACCTCATAGTAGCTCTGGACAGCATTGATGAAGGCTTCATCAGCCACGATCTGCGTGTCTCCGCTGAGGAACGCCTGGAAACGCTCCTTGACCGTCTGCAAGTGCTGCTTACTGATCTGAAGGAGACAGCAGGAAACAGGAAGATAAGATATTATAACTTATGGAAACCAAAAACAGAACAGAACATTTTTCTTTTCAAAAACTACATACATACATAAATACATGTAGTTTCTTTCTTTCTTTCTTCCTTTACTTCATTAGTTTTAACCCTCTGAGGTCTAAGGGCATTTTTAGAATTCTCCTTTTAAGGGTATTTGCATATAACCTGATCCCCATGTGTTTCATATCAAAATCTTCAGAACAAACTCAGCTTTCTGTACAGTGACGCCCAAAATTGTTGCAGAGCAATGTGTAAAGAGATAATTTGGCCCTAAAGCGGAAATATTTCTCAAATCTCTTGTGAAAACCTACACTCAATTGTTTTGGTGCTTGAAATGAGTTTACAAAAGTATTGGGATCACAAAAGTAGCATAATATATGAATAAAATAGTAAATAAATGTCTAAAATGAAATTTGGAGTAGGAGTGTTGTCAAACATTGCTTGGACTCGCCAGTGTGTCTTTTGTCCTCAGAGGGTTAAATAAGGTTTGGGTTAAAACGCAACACCCGGGCGCTCCGGGGGGCACGGGCACAAGGGGACCACTGGTGTGAATAAAACACTTAAGAACCTCCTTAAAAAACCTGGTGCGGTTATATAAAAGCTGTTTAAAAGAAGACTGGCAGGGGTTAGGTTTGGGTTAAAACGCAATTTCAGGGGTCAGGTTTGGGTTAAAACGCAAATATATATTTAGGGTTAGGATTAAAGTTAGGGTTAGGTGCCTTGAAGTCGACATTGGGGCGTGCATAGGACCTACAACCAGCAGGACAGGAAACGGTTTGCCAAGGCTGGAGAAAGAACATTTATGGTCATTAAACAAGATAGCTATACGGAGGAGTGTTTTTAAAACGGGGGATGGGAAGATCAACAGGAAAAGTAGTTTTTTTACCGTCAATTGTACGAATGGCAGAAGTCATGGTTGGAAAATGTTCTAAATATCTGAAAAAGGAAGCCTCCCCATTAGCTCATAATTAGGGATGGGACGTTTTTTTTGGCAATTTGGCAGATTATCTGTATCTGGGTTTTATTTGCCTGATAACAGATAAAGTTAATGAATTAAAAAGTGCTCTACTTTGGCTCCGCTAAAGCTCTGCGACTGTCCCTCTGCTTCGGTTTCACTCATCGTTGAGTCTGATTTAGGGGGCTGATTATAACTTCCCCTATGAAGACACATTTTATTACAACAGTGTTTTCTATACTGTCATTCAGCGTATAGTGTTCAATGAACAGGAGCTCCATTAAGAGGAACCCTAACCACACCTGTTGCAAGACATTTCAATGAAATGCTACATCACATTTCATCATTGTTTTTTAAAGGCACAGAAGTAATTATAGATAGATAGATAGATAGATAGATAGATAGATAGATAGATATTTATTGTGCCGTGAGGAAGATTTGTTTTCACAGTCTGTTTCATGAACATGGCAATATACACGGACAAATACATCAACGGAAGACAGGTATATAGACACATAGAAACAACCACATCTACAGCAAAGAAACTGAAAAAAAGAAAAAAAGAGGGACGCTTTATCTCAAAAGGGCGCACGAATGAGGATTTTCCGATTCGTTTGTAAAGTGGTGTTTTAAGAATTCTTAAATATTTCAAAATATCCCTTATGCAGTGGTTCCTAAACTTTTTATGCCCCCCTTTCATAGATAAGAGGGTTTGGAGAGAGAGAGAGAGAGAGAGAGAGAGAGAGAGAGAGAGAGAGAGAGTGCAAAACAATCATCTGTTTTTCCACGAAGGGAGAGTCAACAAGACACAATGTGATTATGCTGTTTGGTAATTGGCAATATTTATTTATATTTAGCGCCGCCGCAGTCCCATGAGTTCCATTCTTTATACTACGAGAGTTGCTAGACTTTCTCCACATTTCTTCCTTCTCTTTGCATCTTGGAAGTAGGTGGAGTTGTGCCATAAAAGCCTTACTCTGCTTCTAAAAAAGTAAAAAACATGTCAAAACACACCTCAGATGTCTTCTAGGGGATTAATTAACAGATGTCGGCAACATAGATGCCCAAAAGAGACTCGGAGCTAGCATGAACTGTGAAACAGACTCTAGCGTAACGCTTCAATAAAGCTGCTGTGAGAGGAGCCAGCGGAGGATGAGAAGAGAGAGGCAGCGCTGCTGACAGCATCTGCTCAATGAGAAACCCTACACGAGTAAAGACAATGATACTAGTGTCGAGACTCTCTCGGTAGTCGGAGGAGCCGTCAGCCTTCATTTGGGCCGATTTGACATGTTGAATCGGAAGGCAGGCAGTCGTACTCAATGACCAATCTGATTGGTGGAATGCTAACCCGGAAATGACGAGCAGGATGAGCGTGACTAACGCCTCTCAAAATCTGACGAAAATCTTTTAAACTGACCTTGGTCGATCTGAAATGAAGACAGATTCAGGAACTGCATGGCCTATTTCTCGCTTAAAATGTTTTCAGAAACACGTTTCGTGAACCATCTTCATAAAATATGAGATTGTATTCCAAACGAGCCGCCATTATGGTCTGGCTTTGAAATTCGGGAGAAGCCAGACCCACGTGATGCGTTCGTCCAATCAGCTGCCGGTTTTCATTTTTTGGGCGACAATATAGATTAACGCCGCCTGCTGTTATAGAGACGTACTACGTCTGCCTTTTCTGCTGAAGGTTGGCCATCGGGTTGGTGTGTCAGAGCCTTAAGACTGAATGGAACTTTCTACACAAAAGCATTACAGCTATAGTGCGTAGCTTCTGTTGGCCCCATGAGGAATTCTAAGTAATGACAACAACACTGTTGCCGCGTCCATATGACATGACAAGCCTTCCATGATCGAGCTTCACCCCCAACCCCCCTCCTCCACGCAGTTGCTAGTAGCCAAGGAGGACACGGAGGATTAAATAGACATGATGGACTCTGCAAAAGAGGTAATTATCTATTAAGGTAATTATAGCGCACAATCTTCTGAATACAGCCATGCTGAGAAATCCAGAGAGAGTTGTGTGGTACTGATAGTCTTAATTAAGAAACCAAAATAAAGATACTTATGATATAATCAAACTTATGTACTTACATAATTCAAACAAAATAAATAAGTAAATATTTAACTATTAAATATAACAACAAAAAAACAATGAAGAGCTCCAACAGCACCTACTATCACCATTTACCTGGTAATAAACTGTGGATGTTTTGAATTTCAGCACAGCTGAAAATCCAGTTTTAAAACAATAATGTGATCTGAGAGGAAGAGACATTCAACATGCTACTGTGCAGCGTGACAAAAGCAGTGCAACTTTGAAAACATTCATTTCTACACATCTAAAGTGAAAATATATGTGACAGAAAGTGATGTCTAGTCGCAGAGGAGATGGCAGTATTATAGGCGTAAAGGTCTGTGGACAGCCTTCACTATGACATGTACTTTGACAGCGCTAGTATTAAACAACACTGACACGGGGTGTCAGTATGGAGAAGTCCATAACAGTCAAAAGTAATAATAATGTGCTGCATTTATCTGCGTATTAGAAAATTACATTCTACTGTAAGTTGTTCACTTTTCTTTTTTTAACTAAGCTAAGCTATCAATCACGCTAACACAACTGGAAGGACACTCGGAGAGCGCAGACCTCTGGCAAGGCCATGCACTAGAGTAGGGGTGTCAAACATACGGTCCATGGCCCAAAACTGGCCCACCAAAGGGTCCAATCGGGCCCACTGGATAATTTTGCAAAGTGTGAAAATTGCAGAGGAGTAATTAATTCCAATTCCAAATTAAGCACTTTAATCAGAGTCAATATTTGAGTTATTTTTCTATAAATGTACGACTTTAAAGGCTTGCGGTAAGCCTAACTGCATGTCAATCACTGCTCATGCACACGCATTCATTCTCCCTTGTGGGGGGAGGGGCTTAGGAGGCCATTTTGGGCTTTAGGGGAAAGGGGGACTGAAAAGTTGTTGAAAAGTTGTTGATGTTCACATTTTTTGGCTAAGTCCTGGATCTTCGCAATCCTACCTACAGCACCTTTAAAGTTTTTTCTCTGAATATTATCCCTCTCTCCCAGGTCCATAACATTTTTTTTTTCTACAATGGCCTCTGGCATAGCAGAAGCAACTTGCTTTTGCCAACATCAAGCTGACAAGAAACTCTGTGGCAGATAAAGTTTCTGATCTTTCTGGAGTGGTTTACTGGTCTGGCCCACTTGAGATCAAATCAGGGGTTTGTGGCCCAGGAACTAAAATTAGTTTGACACCCCTGTCCTAGAGGCTCTAGAGCTCCTCGCACAGCCCTCAAAAACGGATTTTTATATTTTTCCACCATTGGTTTTGTTGATATTTGTATTTTGGTAAAACAGTGCGTGAAATGTGAAAAGGTCCATATATATATATATATATATATATATATATTTTCCTTTTATTTTTAATTATTATTATTATTTTTATGGGCAGTTGGTAGTTGTTTTAAGCCACTACAGAGCTCCCTGAAGCCAGTTACAGAGCTCCGTTTTGCCCAGAAAAAGTCTTCGTCATTCGGCCACAACAGCTCACATGGTGTCCTGACAGGGACACTCAAAAAAAAAATTAAACACAAGCACTGAACTGCCCGGGAGTTTGTGTAATAACTGAATGTTTCCTGAGCACTCTCTATGAGTGCTTTGTGTAGGTCTCGCCCGTCTTTCTCTCTCTCTCTCCCGTGAAAGGAAGCTGCCTTCAAGTGCAGTCGGAAACATCGAAAGCTATAAACGACCTGATGGGAAACAGTAATTGTGAAATATGAAGTCTGTTTGTGCTTTGTTGGGGGGTATAAGAACACAACAGGACGTCACACAAATGGGCCCTTTCATTTACACCCCCCCCGCCTCACAACCCAGCGGAGAATCACAGGATCGCTTTTTTAGGTGTAAATGCCCACTAACTTCACGTGTTCCGTCAAAGTGTTTTCTGTGATGAGAATGTCACTCTCACCGGACTGCACTTCCTTTCTGACTATTTCACATTAATGAGAAACACAGGGCTTTCTGAAGAGAAGAGGGGTGAATACCTGGATAGAATTCAAAAAATACTTTAATTCATGCTCTTTGATGGATTATTGGTTTGCCGAATTACAGCAAATGCTTGGACAGATTCAGAAAAGATGCTGAATCTAACTTTATCTGTACATTGGTACATTTGTGTCGGTAGAGCCGCTTTGTATCCTTATTATTTATGTGTTTTTGTGAATGGAGTTCAGCTGAAAGCTCAGAGCGGGACTGTGCAGCCAGCGAGCGTTGGCCTGCTTTAATCTTGTTTTCAACTTCAAGCCTTAGTGCATAACGTTTTGATATTAATGAACGTCTGTTACATTCAAGCCATTGCCAAATGAGTTGCTACAAAGCTAATTGAGACTATCAGCTCCACACAACTCTCTCTGGATTTCTCAGTATGGCTACAGTATGTTCAGAAGATTGTGTCATCCGGTCACTTTCCCGCACAGAAGCTCAAGTGAAGTTAATCACCTCTTCTGAAGAGTCCATCATGTTTTTTTAATCCTCTGTGTCCTCCTTGGCTACTAGCAACTATGTGGAGGAGGGGTGGGGGTGGTGCGTGATCACGGAAGACTTGTATCATGTGGATGCAATGACAGTGTTGTTGTCATTACTCAGAATTCCTCAGGGGGGAGACAGAAACTACGTGCTATAGCTTTAATTTGTTGACGCTGCGGTGTTGTCCAGCAAGATCTCAATCCAATGTTAATTATGAAAGTGAAAAATAATTAGTGTATCGGCCCCGTGATTCAGATCCGCTCCAAAATGTAATGTGTTCTTCCTTGGCCCATGCTACACCCTTCCACCAAGTTTCAGCCAGTAGTTTTTCAGTAATCCTGCTGACAGACAAACCAACCAGCCTGAGCCCAAAAAAAAATAATGATTGAGCCCTGTTTGTACTGTATCATAAAGTACAAAACTGCATTGTTCTTTGAGCTTTTATTTTGAAACATCTACTCAGAGGTTTGCCGTGTTATGTGTCAACAGTCTTCATTGGCCTACTGCTTATTTACAGGTGATGTCAGCAACGCATTATGTGGTGGTCTCCCAGTTCCAACCTAGATCTTTATTTATTTATTTTTATTTTTTTTGTTGCAACCTAGATCTAACCATAGACACAGACACACACTGACATCATACATGTGCATGCTGTCATGTTTTATTAATGAAGTTATACCAAGAATGCATTATTACATGTACTACAGAATTATCCTTCAACAAAGGCAATAGCACTCTAATGAAATGACCAATAAGAGCCTCCCTCGCTGATAGAAGACTCAGCACCCATTGGCCATTTTCCGTCCGCAGCCGTTGCCATGGCCACTGCAGCAGAGGAAGCAGTATGAGATTACAGCTTTCCTAATGGGGGTCAAAGTTCACAGTTCAGATTAACTACAGTAGAGCCAGCTGTGTGCTACTGTTGATTCACAATACAGCAGTGTATGATTAAATGCTGTTAAACGTGTCTTTAATTAAACAAAGTAATATATCTTAAAACCTCCAGCAGCTTAACACATATGCAGATATTCTGTGACATAACTTTATTTGGCATTGACTACAGCTATGTCCCAATTCACGGTCTGCAGCCTTCGGAGGCTACATTCATAGACCGATTGCGTCACATCGGCATGACGAAGGCTGTCCCATTTCATTTCAAATGGGGTCCACAAATGGGGTCTCCTTTTACAGAATGCGAAAAATACCAACTGTTGTATCCTTCGCAACCCCAGGACTCCCATCATTCATTTTGGCATTCAAGCAGAAACACAGGAAAACACAAACAGTCAACAACCACCATTTTTTTTACAATTTCCGTCTGTTATTTCATCATTAAATTCATGTCTGAGAATATTTTCGGAGAAAAAATTTGTTGTGTAGATGTTGAGTATAGGCAGTGTTATGGAAATTTACAGTGAATTCAAACTTTGCTCCAGATTTGCTTCTTAGTCGAGGAACTCCATAAGCAGGCCTGATGCCAGCTAGCTTTGCCAGGCTAACGTTAGCTCTGCGGGGGTAACTAGATAGCTAGATATGTAAGAGCCTGCTGTGGCCTCCCATGAATTGGGACCCAGGTTACCATGTTTCCGCAATAATTTTTACCTTTCTACGTCTTTTATTTTTCCTGCCTTATTCTGAATTCTGCTCGAATGAAACTGACTTTTGACACTTTGGGTACTGAAACCAAGGAGGCACTGGCCCTCCTATGATTGGTCACTTTCAGGCAATCTCGTCCACAGACCTCCTTAGTTTACCTTGATCGACAGCTATCGTCGACAGGAAGTTTTACCGGCCGAAAAACAGTTTTTCTGTCTTTATTAACGATGTAGCGCAAGATAGCACCGTAAATAAAGGAATGTATGTGTCTCTCATCCGTTCTGTTGTTGGGATATGTGCAATGCTTATGAAATGTCCGTAAATCCTTGCCTATCTTGTGCTAGATCGTTACCGTTTTTCTCAATCGATTTGGCACATGTACTGACACAAACTTACAGTTGTCAAAACTGTAATCCTCACACCACGTGGTACATTCAGCAAAATGCTCTATGTGACCTGCAAAAGGTGATTCCTCAATCAAAATATACAAAAATACATTTGACTTAACCAGGGAAGTGACTATCTGAGATTTATGTTTGGATAAGGCAACAAGGTTTTCTCAGGAAATTAATTGGAAAGTGTGCACATGCTTGGCTCACAGGCGTGATTCACACTCTCTGTCTAATCACATATGGTTTCTGAGAGATTATCAATGGAGACTCCCGTGTTTTCACAGGATGCCAAGTGATGCAAGTAATCATTTATCATTATACAATACCATAATCCTATATAAACTATACTGCTACACAGCTGCTATAACAGCTTTTTTTATTTTTTTTTATTTAAGTGTACAGATATGCATCATTGGAATAAAGATAAAGCCATTTGTGCTTAATTTGTATTACACGCTGATGGAAGTCGCAAGCCATTTTCAAACACCTTATTTGTCTGAACCGTGTGAGAAACATAATCACCAAGCTAATATCATTCACTTCCTATACAGCTGAGTGATCATCAAATCAGCAGATGTGAGGAGTCAACAAGCTTGTTGGCCTAAAACAAGCACTTTTGCCCTGCTGCTGTGATTTTGCTCCGTAAACACTTGTTCTGCCTGGCAAGTGCAAGTGCTTCTTGTTGAGTTTATTTTCCCCCCGATAGCAAGCAGCCAAAAAGTTGGTTCAGAGAAGATGTTTGCAAACTGTGAGCCGCCTCACGGGGGAGGGAGAGATGTGAGGCAAACAAAAGTCAGTTATGGCAGTTTGACAACAACACAGTCAGCAGTTACAGGCAGCACCAGTGGCTATGCAACACTCAACTCAGGAAGGATATTATGGTATCATTCACACACAATGCAAATAAGGAGTTTTAGGGAGCTGTTTCTTTTGTATAAAGGTATAGTCCAGTGATAGATGTATGTACATCCAAGGGTACACTGCAAAGTGGAATTACTAATAGCTAACTTAGCTTACTTTTAATAGTGCCAATTAGCCAAAATGTGAACAAATATAGACTAAAATGACAAGGGGAAACCCACAGCGTAACTCACTGAAACCATGGCAGCATTATCCCAAAAACATTATAGTATTAGAATAGTTGTAGTTCCAAAAAGCCCAAATAGATGTTAAGACAAGAATATTAAAAGGAGTGAAAAACATTTTTACTAAGGCTCAATATGTCCCAGACATGTACAGCTATGTGTTTTACAAACCTGTGGTCATAAGACAAAAAAAACTATCTTAAATTGTATGGGGGACTTTGAAAAACCCCTGGTCTGTAACAATTCAACTCCTACTGGCCAAATTTAGTTGACATTTAATGTTTATGATGATCACATGTTCGGGCCTAATCTTGACCTTTTCTGTAGAGCCATCATAAAGTCCTATTTAAAATGTGTACCCCCACAAATTTGAAGGCTTTTAGAATAGCTAAATTGTCAGTCCTGTACGTATGCTCTCCTTCCCTTTAACACCTTTTTTAGACTGGGAGTGATTATCGTGCCCCTGGCGTGTACTCGCGGACTACTTGTCTGCCTGTCTATTCACATGGGAAGCGCAGTCAGACCCCGCGGATCCCAGCCGGTACCCAGACGGAGCACCGCTAACCACCTATGTACTGTGGAATAGGAAGTTATATTTTTCCCCAAACAGGAAACAGCTTGTTATGCTGCCCCCAAGTGGCCAAAAAAGAATCAATGAATGTGCTTAAATGCTACCTACTTAGCAATGCATATTTCTCCACATAAACTCTGCTGATAGGAGCAGAATTTTCTTGATCCATTTATTTAGTACAAGTCCTGCTTTTTTGTTGAATTAAGAAGGGAAACCGTTACCGGCAGACAGTGCTGTGATCCATTGGGTATTGAACTAATAACACAAAAAAATATAATGCACTAAACTTATGAGAGCTAATGGGTTTTCCAGTCTTCAAACATGCAGACTAAATGGATGTTTGATGTCTTATTCTCATATACTGTACAGTATCTTGAGTGCATGTTTAATAGTATAATGACACACAGAGTAGTATGTAGTGCACTTTGTTTCATTATTTTTTTTTTTTTGCACCACTATTTCCCCTTTGGGGCAACCACTATTATGCTCTATGCTCTCCAGTGTTGGGGAGTAACGGAATACATGTAACGGCGTTACGTATTCAGAATACAGATTATGAGTAACTGTATTCCCTTACAGTTACAATTTAAATAGTTGGTATTTAGAATACAGTTACATTGTTAAAATCAGTGGATTACATGACGATACTTCTCTGTTTCACGAGTTTATTCACTCTGAATAAATTAAGGCAACTTAATGCATTTTCCAGAAGCCCCGATATGAAATAGAAAAAATAGCTATTTGCATGATCAGTCACAATGGAGTCGGAACGGGCTCGACAGAGCCAGGACAGCAATACGTTTCTATCTTGGAAAATTCAAACAGCATTTCACATTAAAGAACGAACAGGGAGAGTGGAATATAACTGTGCCGTGCAGCCTCTGCTTGCCAGCAACCAACCTCCTTTCAGCTCCAAATTACTCCACCTCCAACCTAAAGAAGCATCTTAAAGTAAATTATTTTTTTAATTAGCCAAAGGTAGTCGTCTGCTGTAGTTTTACTGGTCACCTTGCTATTTTAACATTGACGTGCGACTTTACATTCTCCTAGGTGCTTAAACTAGCTCCAGAGCCGTTTAAAGACTGACTAGCCCCGTTTGACATGCTAGCTAACGTTAGCTAAAATTAGCTTTGTGGTAGCTTAGACCGCGGTTAGATTTTTGTAGAATGCAGTTCGGGACTACCAATACAATAATCTATCTGCTTGTTCAGGTACACATTCAGCTAGTTGGAATAAAAAGAACACACCATAATATGCCTGTTTAGTAAACTGGATGTGATAGCCGCATTCCTACACTTATAAAACGCAATTCAATGAAGTAATCCAAGTATTCAGAATAGTTACTCAGATTGAGTAACGTAACGGAATACGTTACAAATAACATTTGTGGGCATGTATTCTGTATTCTGTAACGAAATACGTTTTGAAAGTATCCTTCCCAACACTGATGCTCTCTTTCCTGAAGATATCGTTCCACTCCAGTTGTGCATGTTGAGAGGCATCTGTTATAATGCAACACTCTGTTACCACTGCCACTCCAGGGAGAAGATGGCAGAGAGAGAAAAAGAGGGGAGGAAAAAAAGAAAGGCGGAAGAGGAAAGACAGGAGCATTCCCTGGATAACAGAGTTTTAACAGAAAAGAAGGAAAGGAATCAAAGAGGTGTGAGTAACGGAGAACTGAACAGAGGGGAAAATAGAACTATGGATAGGGAAGATGAGAGCTTGAAAGATAAAGAGGGAAAGATGCATATTTTGTGTTTCTTTGTAGATGGTGCAGAATGTTGCAAATTTTGTCGTTTTGTGTTATGTTGTAACGTTGTGAGGTAACGTAATTTCTTTTTACAATAGTATGTAACAGAGGCGTGGACTCGAGTCACATGAGTTGGACTTGAGTCGGACTCGAGTCACAAATTTGATGACTTTGCAACTCGACTTGGACTTTACCAGCGCTGGGATCTGGGGATTGGCTAATAAGGACTGATGATTGACACCTGGAGGAAGTGATTGCTCACATGTCCATGAATAGGAGTGCCTGGGCAGTCACTCTTTCTCTCTCCCTCCTCAAGGTTGCTTGGTTTGTTTGGACTTTGGGTTGAGTTACTTTTGCGTTCTAACATTGCTACACCTACACACATCCATACACTACACACATTACTGATGAACTGATACGCACGTTTACCTTTGTGTATTTAAATAAAGAAGGAAGAGTGACTGCCCAGGCACTCCTATTTATGGACATGGGAGCAATCAGTTCATCCAGGTGTCAATCATCAGTCCTTATTAGCCAATCCCCAGATCCCAGCAACCAAAGGGACTTAATAGGCCTTGAGGCCTAGGAGCAGTCACAAAGTTGACTTCATGATCGCATCATTGCCCAGATCCATTCACCAATCTAACAGACCACAGACCGGAGAGAAGCATGAAGGAGTGAAGTTATGTCGCTGAGTGCCAGTTGGAAAAGATGACACCAAAGATAATATCGTTTGCGTATGAAGACTATGTGGTGGTCAACAAAAAAAAAACAGGCAAAAACATGCGGGTGGAAAATTACAGATGGAGATGCAACAAACTTCTAACTTTGTTTGACATTTGTAGCAGCACAAAGAAAGGTAACGTTAAGTCCAGGCTAAATCATTTCATCAACAGAGACGCCATGTCGGCAGAGTGTTGAGGGTTCTGTGGGTTCCTTTCCTAACTCGTACTTAAAATGCCCTCAGTGACAGAAAATGTGCATGAAACTGTTTATGCCTTTGTTGATGTTGTTTTATGCAAATTGTTATGTTCTCTCTCACAAACATGCACACACAGATAATTTATCCATCAAGTGAGTTTTTTCCTTTACATTTATCTTTCTTATCTTAATTTATTTAGACATAAAACATTGTGAAAGTGCAGTGCCAGTGTTATTACATTCAGTAGCACTTGATAAACTTCTTCAAAATAAATAATACACATTTTAAAAGACATTCATGATTTGTGTAAATTTAATTTACTACTTTGTAGTTTACATTTGGTGAATATTGCCTTATGACTTGTTTAGGACTCGAAACACAAAGTTTAGGACTTTGGACTTGACTTGGGAATTGCCTGTCTTGACCTGGGACTTGACTTGAGACTTGCAAAACATGGTATGTAAACATGTGAGAGTCTTGGTGGTGGGTAAGTTTAAATGAGAAAACCGTTGATGAATGTTGATAGGTGTGGTCATTGAATGCATCGTGTCAAAGCAATGCCTTCAGGAAAAGTTTTAAAACCTAAAAATTCAAATTTGCTACACACAGACAGACACACACAGAGACACAGTGTGTCAGCAGAGTCTCTAGTGTGAGTGGAGGGCTGTCAGCAAGTCGCTACAATTGCCATCTGGGAGCTAAAAAACGGATACATCACGTGTGTGTGTGTGTGTGTGTGTGTGTGTGTGTGTGTGTGTGTGTGTGTGTGTGTGTGTGTGTGTGTGTGTGTGTGTGTGTGTGTGATTGAAAATGAAACTAGAGGTTCCAGACTAATACACATACACATTTGCCACAAACAGACTTCCCGTTCTGAATAACAGGCTTTATTACTTACGTTTTTAACTAAATCAATGATCATTAAAAAGCAGCTCAAGACCCCAAAAAACACAGCTTCTTCAGCAGAAACTGTTAAAGAAAATATGTCGTATACCGCCAACACCACTCAGCACAGAGCTCCAGAGAGCCGGTAATAAGAGCATTGGAACAAAAACACTGACAGTATGATAATAACATCCAAAACACAAGATTCACTCTGTGACAAGAGAAATACTTTCACAATACTAATGTTTAAAAATACAAATCTGTTGACATTCCTACAAACATACATTAGTATGAGAGCCAGTGTCTGGCTCGGACATAAATATCTTAATGCCTGTCGGACCCGGGCCGGGCTCGGACAGAAAAATGCGGTCCGACCCACACTCTCATTCTGCAAAAAAACAGAATAATGAAACAATGAAACAATGAAACTAGAGGTTTCCAAGACCCCAAAAAACACAGCTTTTTCAGCAGAAACAGTTAAAGAAAAGGGACTTTGGAACAGTGCATTTCTTTGCTTCAAAACAAAAAAAGTAAGTCTCTGCACTGTATTGATCTGGAGATATTAAATATGATATAATTAGTGAGGTAGCCGGCGACTTTTATGAACCATTGACCTACGCATTAAGGCGGTCGCGGGTTCAAGTCCCTGAACAGTTTAAGTCCTTGGACGGACCAAGTAGGGAGTGCGGATTGGTAGCCGGAGCTGGCTGGCCAGTTGGCCTCTCCTGGCCACTGCTGAGGGGCCCTTGAGCTCAGGGGCGCCATGCTGTACTGCAGCCCCCTTCGCTGACATCTCTCCATACACAATGCATGTCCTGTCTGGACATACTCCAGCGGTAACTCAGTTCACATCGACAGTACAGTCTTGTGGAGAGAACCATCTGGAAGGGCTTTGGATCTCAACTTGCCATTCAAAAGACCCTTCTCTTTATCCGTTTCTTTCTTACTGCTGCATCGCAATTATTATTATTATTATTATTATTATTAATACAATGAAGCATGAGCACACACACATTATTGACATTAACCCTTTCTTCCTCTTGCACAGCCCTGGTGATGACGTAACACACAGACCCTACACAGGATTGAGAAAGTGCTCATCAGGAGCTGCTATTCACACACTCACACACAAGGCTTTATCATGAGTGCAGGGCAGTAGCAAATGCGTACAGCACACACCCACTGTAGCCCCTTTCACACAAAGATTCCGCAATAGCGCCTCAATGAAGCTCAGCCCTTATGCCGTCTTTGTTTATTCACACAGAAGCAAGCAAAGGCGGCGTAATGCCCCTCCACTGTGTGATTTCACATAGCATGTCGGCATTCTGGGAGAGAAAGAGGCGTGATGTGGTGTTACACATCACGGCTAGTATGTGTGAGCCGATCTGCACCGTTAATCAACCAACCAAACTTTATGCATCATACGAGCACAACTGCCAGCGGAGAGAATGACAGAGACGACGACAGACAGTCCTGTGTTGAACAGACTTCTATGAGACAAATCTATGAGTATGCTTTTAAAATCTTACATGTTGAACTACATATCCACAGTCTAAAACATCTTCTCAGAGCAATGACATTGTGATTGAGAGTAGGCTTTAATCCCGGGAAATCTGATCAAAACCATTTCCCGTTTCCCGGGAAAGGTTATGACGGGAAACGGGAAATAAAATAAAATAAAAAAAGGCACGGAGTGCGTGTCTATTGTTCTCATACGGTAACGTTGATGCAGGCGACGGTAGCTACGGTAATACAGGCTCCCTAAATCATTACACAGGCTCAATACATTCATTAATTAAACAGTCCCTCCAGGATTTCGCGATGTCGCGATCGCGCCAATTCACGCCAATTCAACCAATCACCGCGACTTTGGTGCGACTCGCAATTTTGACCAATCACCGCAACTTTGACCAATCATCGCGGTCTCCTGCAAAGCGTCGTCATACGTCAGCAAACTCACTTCCTTGTTTTGTTCAGAAGATGCAGCAGCATGTGCAGCAGACATGTGTGCTGCCAACGTCTCACATTTAATGGGTAAACTGTTTAGCAAGACGTGCAACGATTTAGATTTTAACGATTTAAAAGTCGCTGAAGTTGCTGCCGTTTCAATCCTGGCTGTCGGCTCTCTGCAGCGGGTGGTGCTCCTGCTCCGTTCCCTCTGCGACTGACGCTTGCACACACACAAACACACAAACAAAACACACAGACACACAAACAACACACACGGTGGATGCAGGAGAAAAAGGAGATGAGATGACACGATGACCTATATTGAGGAAAGCTACGCTCGTTATTGTAAGTGCAATGACAAGTCAAAGTCAGTACTTTATCAAACTGTATGAATGGGAGTCCCAGGCCAGGTTAGGAAATTAATTAACAATGTAAAGATCAACAAGCCACTGATAGATATTTTCAAATTTGATTCATTCAATAAATTATTATTTTTTGGTCTTAAATCCACCAGCCATTTTCATATTATACCAACATTTGCAGCATCCTGAGCCTTTTTGGTAAGGTTACTAGGAAAACTCAGCCCAGGATAGTTTTATTCTCCCCAAAACATGTTTCCTTTTTATTTTTAAAGAACTATACAAAAAAAAAAATCACAACTTTTTTGCAACTTTTACTGTCTCCCGCAACTTCATTGCAACAAACATACAAAATACATCGCAACTTTTATCGAAATTTTTTACAAAAGCTCCCGCAAAATCAGGCATTTTGGAACGCAACAATCTCAACAAAAGGCCTCGAAATCCTGGAGGGACTGATTAAAGATAGGCCTGTCTTTTTGCAGTGCACAGAATGGATTTAGATAACGTAATGGTTTAAGAATCATTCAGTGGTTTACTTAACCATATTTCGTTAGTTTTTATAATAGATTTCTATTAAACATTGATTATATAAGGGTTGCCTAGATTTTCAGAAGACAAGTCCCAGACATTCCACCTGGCATTTCATAATTAGCGCTGCAGCAGATGTCACGCTGCAGCGCGCAGCTCACTTGATCACGCAGCA
This sequence comes from Perca flavescens, assembly GCF_004354835.1. Classification (NCBI taxonomy): domain Eukaryota; kingdom Metazoa; phylum Chordata; class Actinopteri; order Perciformes; family Percidae; genus Perca; species Perca flavescens. Next base: position 6,297,085 of record NC_041334.1, read on the forward strand.
GAATTGATCATTGCAAACTGTGTTGATGATGGACATCAACATCTTTAGTCCTAAAAATGATACAAATGTCAGTTTGGGATTTTGGGAACGCATATTTGAATGATATCAATACATTACTTGGGCTAAAAACAAACCAAAAAAACACAGCCATTTCCTGGCCATTTCCCGGGATTCCCGGGATTCCCGGGATTCCCGGAATATGGGCTGTCTATTTCCCGGGATCTGATTCATCTAATTTTCGGGAAAAATATTAAACCCTAATTGAAAGTGTATGTCGCACCTCAGTATCAGCTGCTGGGAAGTCATTCTCTCAAAAGTTAAACTGCGACCAACTTCTCCTCACTGGCCAACAGGTCACCCAACAGGCCACCCAACAGGCCACCCAACAGGCTGCCCAACAGGCCACCCAACAGGCTGCCCAACAGGCCGCCCAACAGGCTGCCCAACAGGTCACCCAACAGGCTGCCCAACAGGCCACCCAACAGGTCGCCCAACAGGTCACCCAACAGGCTGCCCAACAGGTCACCCAACAGGCCGCCCAACAGGTCGCCCAACAGGTCACCCAACAGGCCGCCCAATAGGTCGCCCAACAGGCCGCCTAACAGGTCACCCAACAGGCTGCCCAACAGGTCACCCAACAGGCCGCCCAACAGGTCACCCAACAGGCCGCCCAACAGGTCACCCAACAGGCCGCCCAACAGGACAAAAGATACTGTACTTTTCCCATTCGGTGGCATTAAATGAACCTTCTGTGGTAAGTTTCTTGAGCTGCTAGTGTCACACTGTAGACACAGTGTAAAGCTTTCAATTTAGATAGATTTCACTAATCTAGCATTGACAGATCAGGGATTAGTCCACAGAGTTATCAGTGAATAGAAGCACAGACAGCTGGAAATCCACAGAGTTTCATGAGCCTGGTGCGTTGTGATGGACAGTCACTGTTTCAAAACCGTTTCAAACATGCCCCATATGAGATAAACTCTTGTGATTGCTCCACCCAGGGCCAGGTTGGCTGGGAATCTGTCTCAATGGGAGGCGGGCCAGTCGCGTCAGATGAATGCCACTCAAAGGGGCACTTGTTACACATGTTGAAGTCAGTTTACCAGTCACAGTGAGTACACACAGTTGTGTAATGTCCTCTCTGGATCTGATGAAAATTTGTCAAATCGAGAAAAAAAACTATTTCAACAGAAAGCCTCTGTCATAAACTGGGAGGATGGAGCTTGAAAGACATAGGGCGCTTAGCAGGCAACAAAAGAAGCTCTACTATACTATTGCAATAACGGAAATGTAGGAATAAAAGTAAGACCATTACACAAACAACTAAAGGCCGTTTTACAGTAGCCGCAGCCAAGCTGGCGCGAGCAGAGGTCGCATACGGCGCGCGACAAAGTGGAAACAGGAAGCCTGAACGAACTCCTGGGCAAACGGATGCCAGGATTCTCAGAGTGACTGCAAGTCTCTCTTGTAAACTGGGTTAGGATGAGTTCTTTTATGGTGAATGAAAGGCTTGATCCGACGAAGTAGGTCATCCAATCAAATCGAAGCATTCACGTCAATGCTGCTGCCAGTTCTGCCATTGTTTACCTTTTTCTTCTCCTTCTAGTCCGTAGAAATAGCAAAGTCGGTAGCCTTTCCTCAGTAGCGCCACCTCTGTTCGGGAGAAGACTGTCGCGAGCACCAGCGCTGGCGCACACATTTGAGTCTCTTGCCGTTCCTTGAATTTGTTCTTTGTTCGGTCCTCACCCACATAAGTCCCCAAATCTAGTTGTCTCTCCAGTTAGACATTTTATCTGAATACAGCATATTTCAGGGGGCCGGTGCCAACCCCGTGGCCCCCTTCTAGCCCCGTACCTGGGGAGGACTACCAGACCACCCCGCTTCATATTTGTCCCCCCAAAAAATGTTGAAACGAAACCCGCGCCCTCGGACGACACTGGTGACGTAAAGCTTGTGGAGAACGTTCTGGTTGGCTGTCTAAAAAGGCCATGAAGCCGTCACGCTAATTGCCCTGCAGCCCTGCAGACAGTGAGGATGAGTATCATATTAGAGTCTCAATGGATTAGATTGGTACGATGATTCACCCCCAGCCTAATTACACAGCACTCATTGCTTTCTAAAAGTGGATGTGTCAAAGGACCACCGTACACTGAAGCATGTGGTGTACTTTCATGTATGTGCCGTGTGTGTGTGCGTGTGTGTTTAGCTGTGTGGGTGTGTGTTTGTACATGAACACAACAGGCCAACTAACAAGGCTTTTATCATCATTAGCAGCCTACATGCTGTCCTCTTGAATTATGCAGACACTATTGATCTGTTTCTACACACACACACAAAACACACACACACACACACACACACACACACACACACACACACACACACACACACACACACACACATGCAAAATGCTGGAAACCTTTTATGCCATAATTCAAAAAGGTTTTCATTTCTTTAACTTCCTGGTTTTGTGTTGCCACGCACACGATACTAAAAGCAGTGAAAACTAGTTAGTGTTAGGGGAGCCGTCTATTTACAGCTTGAGGACACCAGTTAGCTTTATTGTTTAAAGTGCATTTTAATGGCCTGCTGCATGTTTGTGTCCTTTCCTGCGTGACTGGACAGAAGTGAGAGCCAAGTTCTCCAATGATAATGTGGAAAGACTTTTGTCTGGAAACCTCTGTTTCTGTCAAAAATAAACTGTGCAGGCCACTGAAATGTTCCAATAATAATAACATAAGTCATCTTGTTTTTCATTTCATACATCATCTACTGGTAGCCCTACAAATCAAAGCTGCAGCCCAAATAAGACAATCTCATTTGGTTTTATAAATATCACTCTGGCAACATCTCTGTCGACCAAAGCCTTGATAAATGTTGAAATGCTGAAACCAAATCTTTTCTTACATGAAGCGGCCCAAATTACTTCACTTACGCATTTGTGGCTTGGGCTGCATGGCTAGCATGGTTAGCACTGTGGCCTCACAGCAAGAAGGTTCTGGGTTTGAATCCAGGTTGTTCCGGGCCTTTCTGTGTGGAGTTTGCATGTTCTCCCCATCTTTGGGTGGGTGCTTTCCTCTGGGTGCTCCGCTTTCCCCCACCATCAAAAAACATGTACTAGGTTCTCCAGTCAGTGCCCTTGATCAAGAAACTGGCTCAGATCTGGAGATGGTCCCCGTGGCTGCCCACTGCACCTTTGAGGGATGGGTTAAATGCAGTGAATGACTTTAATATTCACCTGAATAAGGCCTTTGATCCTCAAAGTAAAACCCTTTTGGCACTTCTTGATACTTTAAACTTAGTTTTGTCTTCCCACTTGCCACATTGATCCGTCAACTTTACCTGCAATTGATGACACCCAAGCCAGCCTTCAGAGGTCTGTTCCAGAAAGCAAGTTTAGTGAAAACTCTGACATGAGGGAAACTCTGGGTTTTCAGTTTCAGAAAGAGAAGTAACTTAACCTCAGAGTCAGTTACTATGGTAACTGAGCCCGTGAACCTAACCTGGTCGGGAGCAGGTTTTCTTCAAGAAACCTTGAGTTTGTCTCAGTCTCCTCCCTTTTCCTCATTCATTCATTCAGTCTGTATCAGGCGCATTTTAATGCAGTTTGTTATCTGCATGAATAAAACAACGTATTGGTTCATGTTAGGCAGATTATAAAACGTTTTTTTCTCAAACATGTTATGTCGACGATCCCGTTGATGAAAAAGCTGTATTACTTCACAGAGAGTTTACGTCGGGAGATGATATTGAGTCCCGACTATAGATGTATTTTCATTTCCACCTAACCGATTTGAGAGGTATTTTTTAATCACAGTCCATTAGATATGTAGATACCTTATCCGTCCTCATATCACTAACATCAACCATTGTGGACAGGCTTTAACATCCCAGCAGATTCTTTGTGTCGCATTACGTTTTTTGCAAACGGCAGTTTTCTTTATAACAGTGTAGTGGATCATACTGTAATAGTAAAGCCACTGTATGCAGAGCCGTCAGAAAAGTGTGACTCGCTCTGAAACGTTTTTGTAGTGTTCCCTGGACACAAAAAAGTGAGAGACATTAAAAAGAAATAAATGATTATACATTATAGTTCTGTTAATGATCATGGTGCTGCAGCTTTAGAATGGAATTAATATAGCTTACTTTTTTGCCCACAGGATTGCACCTAAATGAAATTATAGGTGTAATACAATTCCAGTTTTCACCAGTAATATTATAAGTTAACTGTGATTAAATATGAAATTAATACACTGGTAATGCTTACGCATTGACTCAAGCAGCAATTTTCTCCCACACCAATTCTCTCTCTTTTGCAGCAGCAGCCGCTGTCTTGCTTTTTTAACGAAATGCATGTCCAAACTCACTGTTTGTGTATTTCCACCGACCCGTTTGTTTGTGGTTGTTACCATGGTGAATCGTAGAATCATGGCTCCATTCATGCTGCCTATTTATAGTGGTGGTGCACGCGCGTAACCCTGAGTGAACCTACTCCGAGTTGATTGAACCAACTCAAATCAGCTGTTCTGGAACCGAAAACTCCACTTGACTTAACGGAACAACAATCTTTGAAATTGGTCCAGTATTAAGCGAGGAAGCAGTGACGAACAGCTGCAGACCAGGCTGCAATGTAACCCTATGGTGCAAATATGCCTGGCCATTTTTGTCCACTAAAAGTGCTGTTTTTGCCACTGACAGGCTCAGATTATTATTCCAAGTGTCTGACGACATTATGGAAAGGATCCCTACAGAGATAGATTCAAGACCATTTTGTTTAACCAGAAACAGCTCTTAGATCGCTAGCGCTAAACCCACCAGACTCCATTAAAAAAAAATATATATACTTTTAGCGTGTATAGAGGCAACATATTTTCACATGTAAATCAGTAAACTATGTGGTTGGAAAAGTGGAAAGTCGACCCAAAACGGCTTTCCATATTTTTATTTTGTTTCTGACGACTTTGACTGAAGTGTATTTTACGATGCTAAAATTACTGTTTATTTACATGGAGTCTGGTGGCTTTAGATAACATAATGACTCTTTAACATACACTTAGAATATTAATCTGAGCCTGTCATTGGCAAAAAAAGCACTTTAGTGGACGTAAATTGACAATGCACAATTGCCCACTAACTTACATTGTAGCTTGTTAGTCAGTGGAGACTGCCGATTGCAGCAATCTTGCTTAATACTGGACCAAAGATTGTTGTTCCCATCAGCCATTTAGACACAAAAACATAGAAAAATATGGTCCAGGTTGAAAAACCCCGAAGTTACCCTTTAAGTAACTGCTAATGAAGACCCAAAATTTCCTGATTTTGCTGCTTCATAATAAAAGCTTTTAAATAATAAAATAATGGGGGACTTTTATTGTAAGGAATATATAGGAAATGAAACAGGTTTAAAATTAACAGTCTAAATAGCAACATCAGATGTTGCGACACAGAAACAGGAATGTTGTCTGTAGCAATATCCTACAGTACATATTTGTAAATTTGTGGATGTTTTTTGAACCAAAAAATATGTCGAAAAATGTGGCCCGATCCGCACTCTACTTGAAACACACCAATAAGTCTGATCTCCGGTTATATTATTGGCTACAACAGCGTGACGTGGGATTGCTTTTCTCCAAAAGTTGAGTCGGTTTCAACTTTCCGCCGCAGGCACATTGCGTTTTTTCTTTAGTTACCCCACCGTGCAGGAACCCCTGCCGCAGCCTAAACGCACTACCCCCATTCAAAATGAATGGAAATACCTGCTTTTTGCCGGCCAACGCAGGCAGTCTGAACGCGGCCTTAGATGTGTAAAATCTGTGAAGTACGCCTCAGCCCTGCTGATTTGTAATAATGAAAAAAGCAGAATAAGAGGCAAAGGAAGAGGAAGTGTCGAGCAGCAGAACAGGAGAGGAAAGAGGAGTGGATTCATCAGAATCCCTATTGTGGAGCAGAAAACAAGCCGACAGATGGGCTGATTGTGTTAAGGCGTCAAGTGTCTCACCTGGGCATGCTAATCCCTCCTGGCCTGATTAGGAGAGAAAAGCCACAAAACAAGACAGCAGTATGCTACAGATGTTTACTCGTCCAATTAACAACTAGTATTACTCCTCTGACTACTGAGAAAGAAAATAGGTAGTGTGAGATGTGTGATTGTGTTATCTCAGAAAAGTCCCATTTTATTCTGTATGTATTATTCTGAGTACATCCACTGCTGACAAAAGTATTGTAAAAATTGTCTATAGACACAAAAATATCTTTAAAGGTCCCATGGCATGAAAATTTCACTATATGAGGTTTTTTAACATTAATATGCGTTCCCCCAGCCTGCCTATGGTCCCCAGTGGCTAGAAATGGGGATAAGTGTAAACCGAGCCCTGGGTATCCTGCTCTGCCTTTGAGAAAATGAAAGCTCAGATGGGCCGATCTGGAATCTTCTACTTATGAGGTCATAAGGAGCAAGGTTACCTCCCCTTTCTCTGCTTTGCCCACCCAGAGAATTTGGCCCGCCCATGAGAAAGAGACATCATTGGTTTCAAATGAGAAAAGTGGCAGTTGGTCAAGGCCACAACCCCACCCTCCACCTTGCCCACCCCCTCCCCCTCCCCCTCCCTCCTCCTCAATAGCATTTAAAGCTACAGACACAGAAATGGCACATCCTAAGGAAAGCTCATTGTGGGACTGGCTCTAGTGGCTGTAATTCTGCACCAATGCTGAATTTCGGGAAAGAGACTTCAGATACAGTATTAGGGGACCACTAAGGCCTATATAAAAGAGACTTCAGATACAGTATTAGGGGACCACTAAGGTCTATATAAAAGCATCCAAAGAGCACCATGTTATCGGACCTTTAAAATCTAAATGTAGGTTTGGTTGTATATGTGAATGCATGACACATTACTATAAGGTCTTCATATCTTCAGCATCATCATCATGTTCCCAGGTCTTACATAATTGGTATAGTAAATACAATCAGCCGTGCTGGATGTATTTTTTTTTACCTCAGTGAGCCAGAGGCATCATGGGGGCCATGTTTGATGAAAATAGATGTTTTCATCAAACAGAATGTCAAGTGGGAGTCTCAATACAGCTTCTCAAAACAGAACTCCTCAAAGACCACTATCATTGTTTTTTGATGCTACACTTGAAAACCTTTGATCCTTTATCTGAGTATGTAACAGCCCATAGAGACAGAGTGCATTTAAGTCCTGCCCCTAACAGAGGGGAAAAGAACTCTGTGCTCTCCATTGACTTTGTATTGCATGAAGGTTTCCTCCCCGTCAATTCCATCTGCAAAAAAACTATAGAAAAAGGCCTAAAAGTGGCTGTGTGGTGATATTCAGTCCCTCCAGAAAAATGTGATTATGCGATCGCATAATTCAATGCATAATCAGCCAAAGTCTGCATATTTATGCAGGGGCCGCATTTTTTCAAATACGCTTTTGCCACATAAATTGCAGATTTCCGCGCAAAATATGCAGGGCTTGCATGATTTCATAATCCCCGCATTATCGCTGGAAAAAAGTCACATATATCTTAGCAGAAAGTTGAAAAATGTTGCGTTTACTTCACGCAAGAGCTGCCATTTTCCCCTGTTGCCATGGGAACGTTATGAAGTGACGTTATGAAGTGACGTTATGAAGTGACGTTATGAAGTGACGTTATGAAGTGACGTTATGAAGTGACGTTATGAAGTGACGTAATTACGCGACGTCAAAAAGCAGGGTGTTGGGGGAATCACTTTTTTTTCTCTTTTTCATCAAACCGCAATTTTTGTAAGTTCCCGCAATTTCATCGCATAAAATTGCATAAATATCCCGCATATTCCATCTCATTTTTTAAGAAAACACAAAAAAACTAATTTCTGGAAGGACTGGATATTCAGTACCAACAATGTAAAGAACCCATGACATAAGTTTTTTCAAGCTGCCAACCCGATAAACCGAGCTTTTATGAAGACAAAAGTGTGTACAGATGAGGGAGAATAGGAAGACTGAGGGATCCTGACCAGGGGACTGGGGGTAAAACAGATACTGATTACCAGGGCCCAAGGGGAGAGAAGGCCCTTGAAAAGTCTGTAATATATTTTATTTCACCTGGATATTTTCATTTCCTAATTAAATTTCATAATGCATGTCAGATGAAATGTAAAGGTAGTGTATTGGCTGAATAACTTTGTTGACTGACTGACTACATTTTGTATACAAAAAAAGACTAAGGTCTCACCCACCCCTTGCTAATGCGCCAAATGGTTTAGTGCATCTTGTTTATGTTAGCTAGTTCAGTTGAGCATCTGGTGGAGCGCAAACTTCTGCTTTAGAAATATCTTTCTCAAAGAAAGCCAAATCAGGCTACCAAAAAGAAAGGAAAGACAGGAGAAGGAGAGAAAACGAAAGGAGGGGAAACAATTGGTAACTGACTTCTTTTCAAAGAAAGGTGAGCACAAACTTGAAATCCAAATCCATGGTGCTAAACTGCTTGAATATCTCCGTGACTGTTAGTGCTAAAAACAAACGGAGACAACCCATATAAAGAGCAGAACATACACTTTCAAATGATAATTTGGTTATACTTGTAATCTGAGGTAAAGGTTAAATAGATAAACTACACTAGCAATGCTGTTTGCATATAACACATCATAGCCTAATTTAAAACATGTTTAATTTTAAATTAATAAGCTATAATGTCTATAATTAGCAATAATAGGCTAATCAGTGTCATAGGTAGCTTGGTAGCTCATCGGTAGATACATATCATGTCACCATTATAGTTATTATGTCAGATTCAGTAGAAGCAGATGTTAACATTGTGAAACACATGGCCCTCAGTTTCAGAAACTGTCACAGCAGGGAGCAACAGACCCCTCAGCCTCCTTTTTGGATTTGAAACAAGGGGAGCTTATATCAAAATTAAAGCAAACCATGTTTAGCCATTTTGACTAAAAGGTGTTAAGTAACACTAACATCTTAGTGTGTTTTATTATATTAGGTTACAATTAGGATAAGAGGTTAATATCAGATGTATCCTTCATAGAGAAAGAAGATAGAGAGCATCTGATTGAGGATGATGGGAGTGAAGACAGCAGGGAGCGTAAGTGTTGCTCTGAGCACAGTGTGGAAATGAAAGATGAGGAACTGGAAAGTAGGCAGAGCAGTGTAGACCAGTTTTTGCCAGAGGATCCAGGACTATGTCCAGATAAATTAACAGATGATCAGAGAGACACCATAGTACGCAGGCTGGCAAGTAAAGGTACAGAATGTACACAAAATGTAGTAGTAACCACAGTAAAGTAGGCTAGAGAATGTTGAGAAAGGAGGTTTAAAATGTGTGTTATCAGTGTGTTATAAACATCTAGGCCTACAGATTCATGTGTACAGAGGCCCAATTAATTTTCTTATTTTTTTCAGAGGGGGGGGGTTGAGGAACATGGGGGCCCATCAGGACTGCCTATGCATAGGGCCCAGGGTCTGTTGCTACTCCCCTGATCCTGACAGTAACCTAATGATATGTCCAAATTATGTGTACTCCGCAGCTAAACAGCTCCTGTATTGAGGTGTGCTTTGCGATCTGCGATGCGGCAGAGCACCAAACTGTAGCAGCTTGCAGTGTTTCTCTCACAGAAACAGACTGCAGCTAAGCTCGCCGTCACTCGCAGCTCCGTGGTCGAACCAGCCACCGCTGAAGTTGAACACAGACACCAGCAGAGCAGAACGAATTCCTGATGAGCAGAGCAGACGTAGTAAGGTCGCTTGCAAAACAATGTCTGATCGTTTAAATGAAATTAGTTGATTAGACCATGGAGGTGCAAGAAGTATGCACTAGTCCAGAACACAGGACCTTCTTCCTGTATTTACTTTATTGCTCCCGCCCAAGACTCATCCGACCAATAAGCGGGGTAAACGTTCTTGCATAGTTTGTAATGAAGCATTTTGGTTCCCTTGGATTTTTCCAGGTGTGAAACGAAACCGAACAAACGGGGAACAATCTCATGAACTGATTACGACCAAAGCAAACAAACTACAGGGGTGAAAATACCCTTTGTCAAGGTTTAGTTTTTCTCTGGACTAATGGAAATGAGGAAATGGAAAGAGAGCGATTAACCAGAATTACATTACCAGAGGATGTCTTTGACATGACAACTTGGCATAATGTCATCCTTTTTAATGTCAAGTTGTCTTAATAAGGCATTTCCAAAGAAATGTTATGTCAAGTTGTCATGACAAATACATCTTCTGGTAATGTCATCCTGGTTAATGTCAAGTTGCCATTACAAAGACATCCCAAACAAATTGAATGTCAACTTGTCACGACCAAGACAACTTCTGGTAATGTCACTTTGATTAATGTCAAGTTGTCATAATCAAGACAACCCAAACAATGTCAACTTGTCATGACATAAACCGAATGACACTTAATGACAGAAGTCATACACGTTCATGACTTCATTATAAGGTTTATAACACATTCATGACAGTGTCATGTCATAGTTATGACAGTGTCATGTCACAATTATGTCGATACCTAATTAAAGTGTTACCTAATAAGGTATGTGTATGTGTAATATGTGGCATAATCCTTTTCGCATTCAAACATCTTACACATGAAGACAGGGGAGATTCAGCCCTTTCCAATGAGAACTTAACAGTAAAATACGTATCAAACTTTAACAAGTAATAAGTCCCACTTTAGTCTTTACATGTTGGTTCAGTGCCAAGTGAACTGGCAACATGTTACAATGAGGGGGGGGCAAACCAAATCCTGTTTAGGGGCCCCAAAAATCTAGAGCGAGCCCTGGTCGATGGTGCATCCCATATGTTTTCTTGAACCAACTGTGTTAACTGTTAGCAACCAAGAGTGCAAGTTGTCATATGTCATCAAGTTTCTGGCACCCCCTATTTTACTTGATTTTATTGATTATTGATTTCACAAAAGAATTCCGCTGTGTCTCTTTTTGGTTTGACTGGGCACAACCTGTTCTGGACCATGTTAGCAACCCTATGATGGTGAGCTGTGGCAGGTGAGTCGCTTTTGTCAGACTGAAAAGCCTGGGTTGAACTCAAACGTGTGTCCTAATTACAGTGAACTAGAATTAGCTGGAGGACATTATCATATGATTTACCCACACATCTGTGTTTCACACAGCAGGAAAAACAAAGTCTGGGTTTCACTCAAATTATCTTACCAAATCCAAAGGATTATTTCTGGGCATGATTGAAACGTTACATAGCGTAAACTAGTACCAACAGAACGGTATTAAACGTACCGTCTCTATTTCCATTTTAAGTGTGAATTTCATAAAAACAAGTTGAATTCAGCTTTAATCTATAATCATTGATGTTAGAGTACAGCAGGTAACAAATGAAAGATGTTTAATGTTTCAAACAGAGGAACCTATTAACTATAAATATGTGCTGAAGATATAAATCACAGCTCAAATCAGACGAGGGAGGCCGACCTGGCTCCTGGTGTAGGCTCTTTGATCGATTCCCATCAGATCAAAGAAGAGAAGAATCAAATGCTGAATATCAGCGTTGACCGCTTCATGGAATGTGTCATATTTCAGCAAGATTATCCCTCCTCAAGACAGCAGTTCAAAGTTGTTTAGCTCTTGGCACATACAGATATAGATACAAAGATTTGGTGCAAAGTGCTTTAAAATGGATCTTGATAAGAAACCAGGGTAACACTTTACTTGAAGGTATCTACATAAGAGTGACATGACACTGTCATGAACACATGACACTGTTATTGACAGTCATGATGCATTAACCCTAACCCTAACCCTAATCATAACTTGTCATGACAAAAACCGAATGACACTTACAAAAAGAAGCGTTATGTCATAAACGTTTATGATTTGTTTATAATGTTTATGATACGTTCATGACAGTGTCATGTCACTCTTATGTAGATACCTTCAAGTAAAGTGTAACTGAAACCAGAATAGAAATGATTGGTTGGTAGCCGGTATAGATAGCCGACATGATTTAAAGAGACAATATGTCTCTGAGTCAGAATTGCCGCAGACAAGTGTGAGTCAATGTAGTTCATCAATGAGATTAAATAAACATATGTTATACATTCTACAATCCTTCTAATAGTAATAATTTCTGAGTTCAAATCATAGCTGAACATCTGTAAACATTTACATGTGGGCTCTTTTTTAAGTAACTGAAGTCAATGTTTGTAAGAATTCCATAGAGACATGGAATGACATATTTTCTCTCAGTAAATAATACATTTTACTCAGCAAAATAATTTCTGAGATTTGGTAATATGACAACATAGCACCAACAATAAAAATGGGGGAAAGATGGGTGCTTACAACGAACACTTTGGATGATAATTTTACCGTTCACTTTCATTTTCTTTACCAGATAAGTTTGGCTAACCTGGGGGTAGAAAATATACTTCTGTATACTTTAACTTTACTACATTTCAGAGACAAATATTGTACTTTACTTCACTGCATGTATTCTGATCATTAATACAAAATATAACAATTAAATTATGACGCATCATAACAGATTGAGCAGTATATAATTTAGATAAATTAATGAGTACTTTTACTCTTGATACTTCAAGCATATTTTGATGCTTATACTTTTGCATTTTACGCCAGTGAAAGTTTCACTGCAAGACTTTTACTTACAACTTTAACTTATAACAGAGTATTTCTACACTGTGAAATTAGCAATGGCAAACACGCTAAGCAATGTACTGCTGTGAAAGGGGGCAGCTGCTAAACACACTTTAGTTACCGAAAAAAAAATCAGTTTAAGTGGACACTATATTTAGAATATTTTCACCACTATACCTTGCCGTCAGACAGCCTTTTCACTTTGGCACTACATTTTCTCAACCGTAGAACATCGGTATTCGTACACCTGTTCAGTCTCCCTCTGCAAACATTCTTATTCTGTATATTCAGGCTCATAAAGCTATCCTCTTGTCTCCACAGTAAACAACATTTTGTCACCGCTGTCATCACTCATTTTTATTTCCTTGTATGTGTTATCTCTTCCATTAACCGTGGAGAGTGAGCCAAACAGCTGATACAGCGCACCGCACAATTGCGCTTCTGTATAAAACTACGGAAGTTAGTTAGGTTGAGAAAATGTAGTGCCAAAGGAAAGTGCTGTCTGACAGCAAGGTAAAGCGTAGAAAATATTCTAAATATAGCGTACAATTAAACTGATACTGATTTTTTTTGTGTGACCAAAATACAGTATGTTTAGCTGCTGCCCCCGTCCACAGCAGGGCATTGCTTAGCTTCTGTGTCGGGAATCTACTTGAAAATATTGAAATGAACCCCTAAATTGGACACTGACATTATTTCTGCCTTCGAGGCAGCTCTACCTGCAACACGTTTGAAGCCCTAAAACTTCAAGACTTCATAAGACAGGTTTTTAACATTAAAGAAACCTTTCAAACAAGGAACAGCCATGGCTTTATCTCTTTTCAGCCCACAGCATCTCAAGCCCAGTGCAGTACCACCCACTTCCCAGCTGACTGGGAAATGTGTTTGAGAAGGCGTATAAGCTCCAAAGTACGATCTAAAGACAGAATGTCAAATTAGACTTTCATTCTCTGTCTAGCTCTACATATCCTCTCGTAACACACACTGACACTGTGTCTGAACCGTGATGCTGACGCGTTTTTCAATGGCTGGCATTCCAGATCCTTTTAAGTGTCTTCTGCACTCAGAGCGGCTGTATGACCTGATGACAAAAAATGTTTTTGCCCGTCCATCCTCTCCTGCCTTCTGAAATCCTGATCTATCAGTTTCCTCTTTTGTTAGTGATGAATGAACTAAAGATGAATGAAATGTTTGTACCATCATTTCTACTTCCAATTACTAAGAGTATTTGCACAAGCATGAGTCAGCTTTTCTAACGTTTCTCAGTAGAGCGAGTTAAGTGTGGGAGCAAAATTATTAATTATGAAGAAAACAGAATCATAGTGGAATGGGATGTGTTTAGATCACATAATAATAGGGAGTGGGGGGCTTTTATGATTGGGAAAAAATATTACAGAAATTGAAATAGTAATTTGTGGAGGCTACAGCTTTGAATGCCTTTCATCCTACTAATATGTGTGTATGCCATACAGCATCCACCAGTGCACTTGATGTTGAAATATGTCATTTGAATACCATTTTAGTCACCAAGGTATTACATAGTCTATTGCTTTTCTTAAGAGACTAGATTGCAAGTGGGTGTAGTCAACAAATATTCTAGTATTAATAAGCTTGTAATAGAATATTTGTTGAATACATGAAGATAGGTGATGTGAAAACCTCTCACTGTATATAAAACCAACATGTCTTTCACTGTGGGGGTGATCTGCTCTCACCAGGGCCCTTTGTGTGAAATATGAAGTAAACATGAGGTTGTCTCGCATTGTCTGACCTATTTCCACAGCGCTGTGGAGTAAGGTTTTGGCTACCCCACGGATGCATTCTGGGATAGGAGGGAAAAAAATGCTCTGGGTTGTTTGCATTTCTTTAAATCAATCACAATCGTCTTGGGCGCCGCTAAGTTCCAGACGCAGCGATGGTGGCTCTGCAAAATAGTCTCAGGAAGGAACTTGTTTTGGTGGAATATTTGCACCCCGCAAAAGAAAACACCAAATACAATATTAATTGAAGTTAACTGTTCACACAATACAGTAACGTGAGCTATTTAAATTAGCTGGATACATGGTTAAACCTCATTAGCTAGGACGCCGTCCAAGATGGCAGCTGGCAAGTGTGGTGTGCTTACATATTTATTATTATCTTTTTAGAAAACGGCCCTAACATCGGTTTCGAGGGGCATTTACATAGTTGCTATGCTCAATCAAACTTTTGCTTAAAAAAAAACTTGGTTATGGGAAGAAAATCCTCATTGACACATTTCTCTAGCCATGCTGGTATCCAGCCAAGCGCAATGATAAAGGTGGCATCAAAAGGCAAGAGAATGGCGATTAATTGAGAATTTGCATCTGCCTGGACCAAGGAATACGATGTCAAGTAGGCCATGGCATGTGCAATGGTTTGGAGTGGAGTGGAAGCGTGCGTGGCGGCGCCGGGAGAAGTGGTGGAGATTCAGATCTGGGAGACGCGAGAGTGATCCAGGAGCGCGGTGCGGAGCAGGCCAGGAGATTGGATCCACAGACCCCCGTGGAGCAGGCACTCTTGGAATAGCTGGAGGGTCTCTACAAAGTCGGCGAGAGGATTACACCTGCTTCATCTCAACGTCAGAAGCCTTCTCCCAAAAATCACAGAGATCTGACACCTCATCAAAAGCAGAAAGGTGGGAATATTTTATTTCACCGAGACATGACTGGAGGACTCCATTACGGACGCTGAAATTGAATTGGAGAGCTATTTGGTAATTAGAAAAAAAAGTAAAGCAAAGAAGCGCTGAATGGCTTTTTAAATCAAATGAACTGGTCTACGGTTTTGCAATGTAGTGATGTGGACAGAGCATGGTGCTTATTTAAAAGTATGTTTTCTCTAGATTCGTGAGGGATGCCGCTGATTACTCCGAGCATTACTCATATTGTAAACAGGTAAATTAAACAAGGATACTTTCCCACTGACCTCAAGATTGCCAGAGTGATTCCATTATATAAGAAAGGGAGTAAACTAGACCCTCGTAATTATAGACCTGCCTCAATTCTTGGTTGTCTGTCAAAGATAATTGAAAGGATAATTTTTGAACAGATTGATAATTACTTAAAATCACAAAACCTACTTTATGAGTTCCAGTCTGGCTTTTGTAAATCACACTCTACGGATTCCTGTTTACTGTTTCTAACTGATTATATAAAAAAGGAGGTAACTTCTGTGGCATGGTCATGTTAGACTTGTAAAAAGTCTTTGATACAGTCGACCATTGTGTTTTAATGTATAAATTGAAAGCCATGGGTTTAGTGAATTAGCACAGAAATGGGTGGGCTCCTAAAAGGGAGAATACAAAATAAAGTAGTGGACATTGGGGGGAAAATGTCTCAACCAAAAGGCATGGACTGTGGGGTACCTCAAGGGAGCGTTTTGGGTCCACTTTTCTTTCTGCTATATATAAATGACCTAAAGACTGCTTGTTCATGCAGTCTTTTTTTATATGCAGATGATTCTGCGCTGGTTGTTTCTCACAAGGATAAAAATATGATTGAAAGCACACTTCTAAACTTCTAAATGTTAGCATGTGGATGGCTTAGCATGTGGATGTCTGATAACAGATTATCGCTTCATTTAGGAAAAACTGAATCTATATTGTTTGGAACAAACATAAAGTTAAAGAAAGCCTCAGGTTTTAAGGTCCTAGCTAGAGATACTGTAATTACTGCCAAGGAATCAATCTTGGATGTATGTTAGATTGCAAATTATCTGGAGTAGGTCTAGGCCCAAAAGGTAATCACCAAAGTAAATCAGAGAGTCCGCTTTTTTTTTTTTTTTTTTAAAAACAAAGCTAATTCTGGCAGGAGCTTTAATTCAGCCTTATTTTGATAATGCGTGTGGCTCATGGTACAATGGTGGCACAGGGAACCTGAAACATAGGCTTCAGACGTCTCAAAATAAATTAATCAATTCTTATTTTAGACCTTCCCATAAGAACTCATCTGGAATCTTCCCACTTTGAAAGGGTGGGATGGTTGAAAGTTGAGGATCGAGTGTCTCAGATGCAGCTGGGTATGGTACATAAAATTGTTTATGGAGATGTTCCCAAATATTTTAGAAATTATTTTAATAGAATAAATGAAGTTCACAGGTACTTCACTAGGGGTAGCTCAACAGATTTTGTACCCCCCAAATGTAACACTAATCTGGGCAAACAGTCTTTTCTTTATGCTGGAACTACCCTTTGGAACCGGTTACCTGGTACACTCAAGACAGTAAGAAGCATAGGCAGTTTTAAACAGGGTTTGAAAGTATGGCTTAGGTGCCAATCATAGTCATTATTATATATATTATTTATTGTTAATTTTTCTGTATAATATGGATGGATTTGTTGAATGTATGATGAATGCTGCCACTTGTCCTCTCCCCCTGCCCTTATAGGGACCACAATGGAAATAAGTCTTTGGGCTTTATTGTGTCATCCCTGACTATTTATGTATTTTAAAGGTCCCATGGCATGAAACTTTCTCTTTATGAGGTTTTTTAACATTAATATACGTTCCCCCAGCCTGCCTATGGTCCCCCAGTGGCTAGAAATGGCGATAGTTGTAAACCAAGCCCTGGGTATCCTGCTCTGCCTTTGAAAAAATGAAAGCTCAGATGGGCTGATCTGGAATATTGCTCCTTATGAGGTCATAAGGAGTAAGGTTACCTCCCCTTTCTCTGCTTTGCCCGCCCAGAAAATTTGGCCCACCCATGAGAGAGAGTCATCATGGCTTTCAAACAAGCCAAGTGGCAGTTGGTCAAGGCCACACCCCCACCCTCCACCTTGCGCCCCTTCTCTCATCCTCTGGCTGAATTTCGGGAAAGAGACTTCAGATACAGTATTAGGGGACCACTAAGGTCAACATGTAAAAGCATCCAAAGAGCATCATGTCATGGGACCTTTAATTTATATAGCTCCTACCAGTGTATCGCTGTGTGTACCAATCGGTCCCAAAATGTCCGGCTAAACCATCATAATTCCCCACTCAGGGGAAAAAACTCTCTGGGTTATTTGCATTTATTTAAACCAATCACAATCATCTTGGACGGCGCTAAGGCCAGGATGCAGAGACGGTGCCCTTGCAAAATAGTCTCGGTAGGGAACTTGTTTTGGTGGAACATTTGCAGATTTGGAGGCAAGCCCTGGCTATGAAATGGCTAAATCCCCAAAATAGAAAACACCACATTAAACATTAAAAGATGTATGTCGACTATGTGATACGTCTTTATAACAACTTATTGCGCTATCCAAATCTTCATCAAAACTTTTCAATTTTCACAAACTTTTGATTTTCAGCGCGTTTTGCTAGCTCTGAGGAAGGAGTCTCTGTCGGCCCGTCCTGATGTCCGACCCGCCTGCGCAAAAGAGGGAAAGAGGTCACACGCAGCACACTGACGGAAGTAAACATGGAGGCTACTGTGACCTATCGTTCAACATACTTACAGAGATTCCTTCCTTTTATAGATAGAGCAGGGCTGGCCCCTGAACACTCAACGTTCAATAATAAAATAAGCAAACACACGATAAAGGTTGAGAAAAGAAAACAAAGCTCTCTGCTGTTGCAACTCAATTGGTTGAAGTGTTAATATTGTTAACAATAATAATGACAAGGCAGCACCGCTACCATTAAACACTGACTGTGGCGATATCAACATACAATTCCCTTAAAGAAAAAACAAGACTAAAATGTAGTTAAAGTTCCACTTAAAAAAATAGAAACTCTTTATTTTCGTTGCCTTCCACTTATTCTTCTCCTCTCCGTCTCTCGCTCTCAAACAAAGACAAACTCACACTGCCTGTGTCGGCTGAGGTTGTCTCTGTACACGGTCCGGTTCGGGTGGTTGAGTATCGCATATTTTTGCAGATCGGCTCTCAAGATGGCTTGCCAGATGAGTTCGACTGAACCGTGCATTACTGAGACGACCTGGAGTAACTGCTCTAACTGGGTTAAAGTTGCCCAGAATGATCTGTAACTGCATTACGGCACCTTCGATAAATAAGTAAACAAATCTAATTAGCCGTTTCATCCATCCATGTTTCATTCTGAAATGGTATGAATGAGACAAAAGTCTGTGATGACTTCACATGTCTGTAATAACATCAGAACAGTTAAGTGTCTGTTATCTAAATTGCTAAAGTCAGTTGTGAAGCGAGGATAACGTTGTCGGTAAGCACCTGTGTTTTTCATCAGATAATGAGATATATTGGATAAAATCTTACGTGAAGTCAGTTTGACTAAAATTACAAAATGATTCATTCAATATAATAATATAATGAATAGGCGGGGCTCAGGAAAACAGCGTCTTGCTTTACTTTTCATCCTTTCTCTAACTGGCATGTTTGTATTGGCAGTGGTAGAAGAAGTACTGAGAATTTTTTTTTCTGAAGTAAAACTATTAATACCACAGTTAAAAAAAAGAAAAAGCACTGCACCTTCAGAGCCATGCTGTCTTGAAAGGCCTGCAACACTGCTACAGACCGTGGGTCTGCAGACCCCAAGTTCACAAACTCTGATTATGTTTACATTAGGGCTGGGACGATTACGTAAATACGCCGACAAAAATAATTTGCGTCGACGCGTCACTAAATAAAATAAATAAATAAAACTTGACAAAAACAAAACAGTGCTTAACCAGCCTTTAGATACAAATAATCATATTTAATTAAAGCGAAAAGAGCTTAGATGTTAAACAAGAGCTTATTCATTATTTTACCTACTGTTAAAAAAAGACTCCTTCTTATCGGGTCTGCAGCCTTGCAAACTGTTGGCTGGTTGGTTTCAATGGTTGGTTTGTGTACAGTAACCATAGCAACGCACAAAGCTGACCATAAGTCGTAAACAGGCAAGAGGTCCTAAACTGGCCGTAAACTGCGACATATCCCACATGTCTTAATCGGAAAATGCTATGTTCGGAAAAAGGCCTTATTCGGAATATCCATCCGGAAAATGCTGTTTACATGACCTGTATCAAATTCAGAATATTGTCACATTCAGAATAATAGTGGAATATTGGTGTGTATGTAAACGTAGTCAATGTCAAATCTTTAAAAAAATAGTGTTTTATGGTATTTCCCAACCAATGCATTGCTCTAAAATACCTCAGGTTGTGTTAGGTATTGTGATATTCCTGAAGGACCACATCAAAGCTGATAGTCTGTGTATAGAAACATTTCTCCGATATAGAGGAAGGCACTGGTCAGTGGTAGAGATGTTCCATTAACAGTAAGGGAATAGCCTCCGATACCACCTAAACTGCTGGTATCGGTTTTGGAAAGTAGCCTACTTGAGCTTATCGATCCCATAACACCGAATTTAGCCTTGAATAAAATCTGCTTTAAAGTTGTTTATGTTTTTTTCTGACTCAAACTGGATAATAAAAAGAAGGTTCTATGGCATTCATTGTTTGTGTTTGATCATGTTTCACAAAGAGTTTAACCTTAGCCAGACCGTACCAGGGATAGATGCAGTTTTTAAAACATAATAAAATATATAGACACACTGGTATCAGATCGGTAGGCTACTCGGTATCGACCGATACGCAAGTTCAGCGGAATCGGTATCTGGAAGCAAACAAATGGTATTGGACCATCTCTAGGCAGTGGTGTAGAGGAGCAATGTCTCCTGTGCAACAGATTGTTCTAATAGAAGCTTGAGACTAGCAACAGGAGGGGACAGCCCAGATGCAATTCACACACATGCAAAGAGCTACTACAATAGGTGGGAACAACATGTATACAAATGCGCTCTCGTGCGCTCTCTCTCTCTCTCTCTCTCTCTCTCTCTCTCTCTCTCTCTCTCTCTCTCATGCCATCTTCAGCCTCTCCTTTTTGTCCAACCCTGTCTGTCTTTAGTTTGGATTAACTCATTCCTTGTTTCTCAAACCTTTTTTAAATCTTTCTGGCACAGTTTAGCTTTGTCATCATCATCGTGCCAGGATGTTGGGTGGAGGGAGTAAAGAAAATATTTTCAATCAAAAGAGATGCCAAGTCGACATTTGTTCTTGCTGCTGATTTGCTGCTTTGTGGGCAGTGAGGTATGGTTTATCATCTCAGACTGCACTTTAATCCATCAAAGTCGACTACCTTCTCTAATGAAAGTATTGAGGTACATTAGGCTACATCCAATATGTTAAAGATCATCTTTGACTATAGCCTACATGGTTGAGTAAACTGAGATATATGTTTGCATTCTTGAATATTCGACCGAAAGGCATCCAGCGATGGTGCGACTGTGGAAGCAACAGTTGGTGTCATGTATCTTAGCGATGCCTTCTAAAAATGAAAGATGTATTTAAAAAAAAGAAAAAAACAGTTTTAAAGTTAGCTTTGGTTTCTCGTTTTCCACACTGATCTTACCTTCTGCTGCCTCCTGGCCATGTCAGTAGGTTGCTTTGCGTTGAAGGGATAAGCAATGCAGCGCATCACAAACACATACAGCTGGAGTCTCTTTTTCCTCTCCTCCTCATCTCTCTGCATCTTCTCCAGGTCCTCTTTCTCCTTGTCGTTGCCCACCGACGGGCTGGGGCTGGAGGGTCGGCCCCCGCCGCTCCCTCGGCCCCGTGGCTGGAGCCCTGCGTCGCCTTCGGAGGCTCGGCCCGGTGACAGACGGGCTCCTCCGAGGCTCTTCGGGGCCGCCACCTCTTTTCGCTCCACCTCCACTATCTCATCCCCTTCCTCCTCGCTGGAAGACGGGTCCAACATGCTGCCGAGGCTCGGTTGGAGAATAAAGACTAGGCTACCTGCTGCAAAGGTAAAACAGCAAAAGTAGAAGGGGGGGGTGAAAGATGCCGATCAGCTTCAGCGTCAGCCACAGAGGGTGAGAGTCAGGGGAAGCCGCTGTGGAGACGCAAAAGCCTGACTGATGAGCGGTTCTGACTGTTGCTTTTCAAGAATAAAAACAGCTGCCGTCAGACGAGTCAATCTCGGCCAGAAACATGAAAGTGTTGTGGAGTCTGCTTGGTTGCGTGATTTGCCAGCCTTTTAAGTCTACCAGACAGTGGCACATAGGAGGGATTTATCGTGAGAGCAGATATAAAGGGGGAGGGGTCGCAGGGAGGGAGAACAGGAGGAAGCGTTGATTTGTAGCCTAGGTGCTGTGCTGCCTGCCGGGGGGAGGGGTGGGGTGGCAGTGGGGAGGCGGGGTGGAGCTGACCGCGGTGCTGAAACCCGACCCCCGGCTGCTCTGGGATCTGTTTGATCACGCTGGAAGCACATTAGAGCAACAGCCACCTGATGAGCCATCTGAGTCAAAAGACAGCAGGTTACAGCACCAGACCGGAATGAAAGTGGTTTGACTTTCACAATAAAAGCTTCACCACGGAATTCAAAAACATAAATGATCAAATTAATGATGACTAAATTACGAATTTAACGAATTAAGATATCTATCTATCTATCTATCTATCTATCTATCTATCTATCTATCTATCTATCTATTTATATATCTATCTATCTATCTATCTATCTATCTATCTATCTATATGTCTATTTGTCTGTCTGTCTGTTTGCCTATCTGTCTGTTTACCTATTGCAAATACATTTGCAAAAAATAAGACTTCCAAAAATATGTATTGAGCACACAGCTATGATGTTTGGGTAAGAGTCCCAAATCAAGCCCTACTTATGTAAACACTATGCTATATAATGTGGATATAGTTAGTTAGTTAGTTAGTTAGTTAGGGGGGAGGCTGGCCTCTGAGCTGACCGCGGTGCTGAAACCCGACCCCCTGCTGCTCTGGGATCTGTTTGATCACGCTGGAAGCACATTAGAGCAACAGCCACCTGATGATCCATCTGAGTCAAAAGACAGCAGGTTACAGCACCAGACCGGAATGAAAGTGGTTTGACTTTCACAATAAAAGCTTCCCCACTATGTGCTTGGCATGCAGCCTAGTTCTTATGGACTGAGAGCTCAATTAGGGAAATATCTTCAGCAATTTGACAACACATAGGCCTAGACCTGCAAATGGAGAAAACATGACCAAATACATAAACGCGCTGCACACACAACACAACACACAGCAACGGAAACTGTTTTAATGAAACTGTAATTATTAAATGAATAATTCAAATTAATAATTAAGGCCTTTCTAAATACCAAGTATGCTTGGTAGTCCATACTTGGAAAGTTTGACTCAGGAGTACAAACTCCCAGGGATGGGAGAATGCAGTACAGTCATTCTGCAAATGGAACAGCAGCATAATTGATGACGTCACCATCTCAGCTCGTCTTGGCAGTATGTGTCTACTCCAGTTATCTTCACTGTAATGTATATTAAAAAAGAAAAAAGAAAACATAAGCCTGCCTCTTTTCTTTTTCTTTTAAAAATTGTATAGTATATATATGTGACGACAGTTCAGTTTAGGCACCAAAACAGCTAGTTAAGACTGGAAAATGTCTACTTGGTGCACATCCCTAATGCTAATATTAACAGTACTAAGTAAGCTGAATCATTGAGGTTGATAGGCCACTTGATGGTCTAATGGTTGAGCAAAGGCCATCGTCCCCACAGGTATACAGTTAATATCATTAGCAACACCTGTACTGATCTACCTTAAATCTGCTGTTTGACATGTCGTGCAAAGAGAGGATAAAATGGCCTTCAGTAAAGATGGCTCCATGATAGGAGGAGTAGTAGTAGTAGTAAAGGCTGTAGTAGCTGTTAAGAGACTCAGAGTTAAGCAGTCAGATGCTGGATGTCATTTGTGGCACTTTTGGAAATTACTGTCTGGGGTCTAAAAGTGAAAGTCATATCGAAAAACCTGTTTTACCATGAACAGCACAAGGCTTCACTGAAGACGCTGATATACAGTATATTTTAGGGGAATTACTGGAATTGTTGGGTCTTTGTAAATTATAGAGTGTGGTCTAGACCTACGCTATCTGTAAAGTGTCTTGAGATAACTCTTCTTATGATTTGATACTATAAATAAAATTGAATTGAATGATGTTCATCATATACATCATGTATACGAGATTCAGAGGCCAAACACCACACATGCGTGTGTGCATGTGTGGCAGAACTTGTTGCTATGGTGATTTGTGCAGGGAGGGAGTAGAGGAAGGAGGGGTAGACATATAGGGCACTAGACATTATCTTAGAGAGGTCAAACATGTTTATTTAGTGATTATGATAATTCTCAAGTTCCGTAAGTCCAAAAGTCAAAGTGTCATCATCAACACGATGTTGTGGTTTTTATGTTTGTAGCAGGTTTCAAAAAGGGAAATGTGTGCCTGCTCCCAGAAATGTATTGTCCTAGTTTCTCTAGTGGCTATAGTCAGTATACACTCCCGTCATTTGGAGGATCACAGAGCCCAAATAAAATCTGATGAATTCCATTCCTGTGACCGGCAGACATGCAATTATAGAAAATGATACACTCACATAATATACTGAAACCTCACTCACACACACACACACACACACACACACACACTATCA
Organism: Perca flavescens; assembly: GCF_004354835.1. Lineage (NCBI taxonomy): Eukaryota > Metazoa > Chordata > Actinopteri > Perciformes > Percidae > Perca > Perca flavescens. Next base: position 6,321,173 of record NC_041334.1, read on the forward strand.
TAAACACTACTGAAATGCTGTTACATGCAATACTGAAACACTCTCATAAACATTACTGAAATGCTCTCACACGCAATACTAAAACACTCATTTTACACAACTGAAATGGGATTTCACTTTTCAATAGTGTATATTGAGTCTCCCACATGAAAGTCAATGATATTAACCACTGTTTTTCTGAATTAATGAGTCAATATATATACATATATATATATATATATATATATATATATATATATATATATATATATATATATATACAGTACAGGCCAAAAGTTTGGACACACCTTCTCATTCAATGCGTTTCCATATTTTCATGACTATTTACATTGTAGATTCTCACTGAAGGCATCAAAACTATGAATGAACACATGTGGAATTATGTACTTAACAAAAAAGTGTGAAATAACTGAAAACATGTCTTATATTCTAGTTTCTTCAAAGTAGCCACCCTTTGCTCTGATTACTGCTTTGCACACTCTTGGCATTCTCTTGATGAGCTTCAAGAGGTAGTCACCTGAAATGGTTTTCCAACAGTCTTGAAGGAGTTCCCAGAGATGCTTAGCACTTGTTGGCCCTTTTGTCTTCACTCTGCAGTCTAGCTCACCCCAAACCATCTTGATTGGGTTCAGGTCCGGTGACTGTGGAGGCCAGGTCATCACGCTCAGCCCATGTACTTTACATTGTGGTGATGTCAGAAGTTTATAAATAATATCTCAGCTTGAGGAAGGTTTTTCAAGTATAAACTCCATGGATTACAAATTCAGAATAGAAAGAAAAAAAAGATAAGAAGGTAATGTGAAACATAAACATCTTTAATTTTGTTATAAAAGTCTGCAGCCACCTTAATGTAACGACCCCATTCATTACTTCAGTCAGTTACATTAATATCTCCCTCCTCTACTGGTTTTACTATATCATTTTCCTGATTCAGGTGTTGTTTATTCTTCCGAATGCTATAGTGGATTTGGTTGATTTTCTTAATACAATTGTTTGGTACAGCTAAAAAAACTATGCTGGGTAAATTCACCTGGGTATGCCTTACATTTTAGTTAACGAGATTCTGCAAACAAATGGAAATTTTCCTTTGAAGCAAACTATTTAACCCTTGTGTTGTCATCGGGTCAAATTTGACCCGTTTTCTAAATGTCTATATCTTTTTAACTACCTAATTTTGATTACCCAAAAACAACATGGATGGTTCCATACAACGCGCTTCGCAAGTACAACAAAAGATCGGATCTCTACTTTCATTGAATTTTGGGTGTTGTATTCAATTTTTTTGCATTTGAAAAAAATATATTATTAAAAAAATATATTAGTCTAAACAATTAATAATTTCTGCCTTTTTTAACTCATGAATTAGGTATAATTTCCTACAAATGACATTTATTGACCATCAATTCCAAAAAAAACTAAAACTAGTAATAAGTTGGTGTTAGTGGTGTTTATACATGGAAGTGAAAAGAAGCTTAAACGTCCAAAAAAAACGCCAAAAACATTGAAAAAAGCGCCATAAGTATATATATAATTTTCAGTTTTGGCCGGGAGGACGATGCATGGCCGAAACAATTCACCATGACGTCACATCAATAATAGACGTTCTTCCTTGGTTTGTGGTGGCACCTTGATAGTGGCAGCAGCTGCTCCCGTGGACCTGCTTGACAATATTGTCACACCAACCCACGTGATGTCCTGCATTACGTAATAGTTGCTAATCCATAAATAAAAAATATACATGGCTCCTATAGGTTAGTTACAAAGCATTTTATACCTTCATTATCATATGGTAAAGTTTGGTATTTTTATGCACAACATAAAAGTAGAATATTTGGGCATTCATATATGTTCACACATTCCGTGTTTTTAAGGTCAAATTGTGTTGCTTTTAAAAAAAGACTTAACATAGTTGTTGTCTTTGTCTGGAAAAAAAACAAGTGTATTGATTTACTTGAATTATATGGAAAAGCTTCCCCCCTCCTGTTTAATTTTAGTAAATGTTTTAGTTTAAATTAATTATTCGCAATTTATTTGATATTCATTTACATTTATTTGACTTATATTCAAATTTCAAAATAAAGATTCACAACCGGCCTGGTTGCAGTTTGAGGTGTCTTTAGCAGTTTTACATCCATGACGGTGGACTATGGTGGGGAAATCCTTTTTCAGGGGGATGCTTCGTTGCAATACCGCGAGAGGCCACTGGACAAAAATGGGCTGCAAGGCTGAGCGATCTTCCTGGGGTCCTGAAGATCAGACGTGTGCGTACCGTTGAAAATGTCGGAGTGTTCCTGATCTCCTCCAAAAAGAAACGGTCCTTGAATGCAGCATGACGTACCAAGTCAGAAAGGAGGCGGGATGGTGGACGTGCGCGTGTCTACGGTCCACCCGCCCCTTTACAATAACCCCCAACCATCAAAATGACTAACCTCTGCTAACGTTATTGCTTTGACTGTTTAAGCGGTGCTGTAACGTCTGATCTGAGCTCACTGGAGAAATACAGGGCTTCCAATCAAAAGAATTCGACGTTGAGGTTTATTTTCTCTGCTGCTCGGTCTGGGTCCCCGGGTCGCTCTCTTGTTAACTTGCTACAAAGACACTGAAGTGACATTTACGTTAATTCATTCATCCACAACAACAACAACAACAGCAATGGCAGCACAGGATTTTAATTTATTGCTTGCGACGGATTCTTATAAGGTGAGTGGAGCCGTATCCTTGTCCCCCATTTGTTCTGTTGTGTGGGTTTTCCTGATTAAATGTGTTTATTTTGGGACACAGTTCGCTAACCTTAACGTTCACCTTCCGCGCACTGTTTCAGTTACAAACCCTTGCGCATCACGAGTGACGTTAGCCGATAATTTAATGTTTTGGCTGTGCTACAGCGTTGGAACGTTAGCTAGCTAGTAGTAGCAGTAGTGTGTTTAAAACTGAAAGTATAAGGCACCAGCAGTAGTTATACCTATCCTAGCTAACGTGTAACGTTGGCGCTGTGCTCTTGTTCTCTTAGAGTCCCAGCGCCGTAGACTACGCATTTAATCAAAGTTTTAATCCATGAAACCTTATCTGAGAACATATGACTTGGCAAGGAATGGGGATCTGTAACGTTAGACATTTTTTTTTACCGATGCCAATGTAATGTAAGTTTCGTTATCATCACCATACCTTAACTATTCCTCACATTTTACCATATTACTGAGTATAAACGAGTTTTTCTAAACAGGTTTTGGTCTAACGTTAACCAAGCTTTGTCATAGCGTCAGTGTAAAATAGAAAAATACAGACTATTTTTAATTTAGTCATATTTGCTCAAAGAATCCATAAACAAGATAATTTGGTGCTGCGTGCATTGCCAGATATACCAGGAGCACGCGCAGGGGCTCAGAATGGCAAGGGGCCCTAAAAACTGAATTGAATGTCCTGACATGTGACTCTGTGCATTCTAACGTATAGTCAGTCACCCACACCTTTCCACAACATTGCAGTGGAGTTATTTTCTCACAGAGCCCAACCTTTTATTGTATGTCAGCGCATTGTTTGGGCAGGCTGTGTTGGTATAGCTTCTTGCTCAGCTCAGTAGAGATACATGTCAGACGTCACTGTTAGATGTCAGTTTTCACTATTTTTCACTGTCCATTTTCGTTTCAGTTTTATTTATACCATAATAACCCAGCTGGTGTCAGACAAACAATAGAAAACGAAACCAGTGGAACCGGTAACATCGTCCCTCCCATATTAAATGAACAGCCTGTATGGGAAAGTAGAACATTTGAAGTACTTGTGCCCAATTACTGATCCAGAGCCTAACTTTTGATGAAAACTCAGCGAGCATTTTAAAGCGAGCCAAACAGTGATTGTTTTTATTCAGGAATTCGAGGAGCTTTGGAATTAGCCAACATATACCTGAAGTGGCGTACAGAAGCCTGGTTGAAAGCATTTTGTCATTTATCATTACAGTGTGGTATCAGTGGTTGATGTATAGACTGTAGAAGTGAAGCCAAAACATCTGGATCGCCCCCTGGTGACTGGTCAGCATAGGTCATAAGCCCCGCCCCCCTCCACGTTAGCTGATGGTACATGGACCAAAAAAGAAAAATCAAAATACACTTCAATTACATTCCTTCCCAAAGATGGGATGTTCTGATGTTTGTTCAAGTGTTAATTTTTCTCATCGGTTTGGTTTATATTAGTTAGCTTATTTGATGCTATTAAAAACAGGGTGAAAACTCATGATTGACAGCTGTGATTGGTGGGCGATTGGTCGGGCGGGTGTATCTGCATGACTTGGATGCCGCGGCTCCACTCCCCGAACACTACTGCGCAGACTATGGCTCCAAGATTACAAGATGGTGTCACCCATATCCGGGATATTTTGGCTTCACTTTTGTACAGAGGGGAGGAAGTGGAGACACTTTGTCCGTCTTTATATACAGTACAGTCTACGCATGGTACCGCTACTTAAGAGAGAGCACAAACAAGCTCATCGAAATTGTTAACACTGCACAGAAGTCACAAAAACAACTTTGCAATATACAGTATCTGACTGTGCTCTTCACAGAAAGGCTAAACGTATACAGTAACATCCTCTACACTCAGAGTTTGAGCTGCTTCAGTCTGACACAGAATGGCTGCATACGAAAACAGGTGTTATTTTATTAGATTTATCATTAGATATTTAGATTGATTAGATTTCCTAACTTATTTGCTGCTACCTGCCCATTTGCTATTTAATATTCATGTTTTTAATGGTTTGTTGTGCAAATTTCTACTGAGGTGGACAACAAAGTCAATCGAATCCGCACAAACTGTGTTGTTGAGATTAAAATATAATTTGTGTGTCAACGTAACCACCGGGGCCCACGCCACCTAAGTTAGTATTACCAGAACCACCGGCATGTCCACTGTCCGCCTGCTATCCATGTGTACTTTGGAGTATACACGGCCCTTTACATTTCAGGGCCATTTCAGAATTAACACACAGGGACTTAGGAAGTCTTGATCCAGGCTGTGAACGTTGTATTAAATGCTTAAAGACTTGGCACTGAATTACACTCTATCCTTTGTGTGGGGAAGAATAGAAAGGTTACAGTGTAAGTATTAAGTAAAAGTTCTTCTGGATACATAAAGATAGTTTTGTGGTGAAGGTTGAAACTCTGTGTTTTCTCTAGGTATGTGGAAGACTTGGTGCCTTTATTTAACGGGGGGGAGATAATAAATAAATAACACTCAAAAGCTTAAAGACAAAACTTAAAAAGTCCACTGGGGACCGACTACAGCCATTCCATCTGAGAAAAGTCATTTAGTTAGTTTTGATGCTCATATTCACTTTATGTTGCCCAAAACTGCACCTACGCCTTATAATAGAAGGGGAAACCCTGAAACTGTCACTATTGCATGCATAGAACTATAATAATAGAACATAAATGTTGACGTGCAAGCCGCGGTGTGATTCATTGCAGTGTAATGCCAGTGAGGCACGCCTTTTTTCCTACATTGCAGTAGAGTTTCGTTTATCACAGAGCCCAACCTTTTCTTGGCTGTTTTTAAGCTTTCAGTTTCATTTCAGTCTATTCCTAACCTAAATCCAGTTGTGAGTCAGTGCACTGCTTGGGCAGCCTGTGTTGGTATAGTAGCTTATGCTCAGCCCAGTAGAGTTAAATGTCAGATGTCACTGTTAGATGTCATTCAAAGGTTTGCACTGCAGCCAAATGGCAAAGGTCTGGATGATGACTAACTGGTCTTTTTATTAGCGCCAACCACTTCTGAAAACAAGTCTAAAGCAGCGGCGCAACCAAGACAATTCCTTTTAATGTTTCTGTCATCCCAATTCAAAAAATAATAGAATCTGATTTGGTACGTTGTGTGATCAGCTCATTTGAAAGACCACTGGGTTAACCGGGTTTACAGGGCAGCACTTTATATGATTCAATTTGATTCATTTGTCATTGAAAGTGAGTAATTAGTGTTTAGTAATTACCTCTAATTTGCATGACATATAACGTCACGCGAATTAACCAACCATTCAGCATTTTGCAATATTATTGCAAATGCAATTAATCGTTCAGCCCTATTTGGGACCGTTGTAAAATTGCAATACCAACTATTTCAATCTTTAATACCTGTTTTTGCTGTTCAACATAGAAATCTCAAACTTCCATTATAGAGAGGGAGAGCCATTAAACATTTCAAACTTGTAAATGAAGATAATGTTATAAATACATTTGTTTAAAAATTAAAGATATGGAGCATTGCAGTTGACCAATGTACAGTATATGGTGTTAAGTGGCGTGATAGCATCCAAAAACCTACTGATTTCTGAGCCATTTGTCAGTCATTGAACGTAATCTCACCCCCCAGAGGCCATCAGTCCCCACCCGGGTTTCGGTCATGGTGCAACACTAAATGTAGATAAACCAAAAAAATAAATCAACCACACAAAACTAAAACCTAGAAAACATTTTACATACATAACTTTTACTTTTACTTTTACTTTAACTAGGACAGAAACTGTTCAGAACATGTTTTTTTTTCCTTCCCATGAGCCCTTGCACCGCGACAGCGCAGATCAGTTCAAATGACCACATACATTTTTTATTATTTCTTAACAGGTCTCGCACAGCTGGGGCAAAGGCTGTTAAGTTGAGGTTTGCTTGGACGGTTCCAGTCCTACGTAGTATTTAATGATGCATTGCATACTTGCATGGCTGAATGGGCTGTTTCACAATGTAAGAGCTTTGTAACTTTTGGGATGATGTCTGAGACATATTAGAGGTGATTTGATGTCCATATGTTCCGAAATGACAAACATATTGAAATGACAACCTATAAATCTGCATTTGTTACAAAACAATCACTGATATTGATATGGCATTTTAAAGTTTTTTTTTCCACAAAGTTGAAGCTGTGAGAGGTTGTCTGAGAAATGTAGGAGGTGATTTGTTCTCAGTAAATTCATGAATGAAAAACCTATTGAAGTGCTAACTTCTAAATGTGCATTTTTTTTACACAATAGGTCACAGAAGATGATAAAGGCTTTGCTAACGACTTTTTCGAAAATTAACAGCTGTGAAAGTTGTGAGGATGTCTGAGGCATAGTGCAGGTGGTTTGATGTCAATATATTCAGAAAGGGAAAACCTATTAAAATTATAACCTTTAAATGTGCATTAAATAGCCAACAGATGAGTGATATTGATAAGGTATTTCCAAAGGATTTTTTTTCACAAACTAATGGCTGTGAAAGTTGTGAGAAGATGTCCGAGGCATATTACAGGTGGTTTGATGTCAGTATATTCAGAAAGGAAAAACCTATTAAAATGATAACCTTTTAATATGCATTAAATAGCCAACATATCATGGATATTGATAAGGTATTTCCAAAGGATTTTTTTCACAAACTAATAGCTGTGAAAGTTGTGAGAAGATGTCCGAGACATATTACAGGCAGTTTGATGTCAATAGATTCATTAATGAAAAACCTATTAAAATGATAACCTTTAAATATGCATTTTATAGACAATAGGTTACTGATGAGGATGCTAAAAAGTCTTTTGCACAAACTAACAGCTGTGAAAGTTGACATGCTAAATATTCACAAATGCTAAACATGTTGAAATAACCTTTACATATTAATTTTACACAATACGTCGCTAACAATGATAATGGATTTTCAAAAGTTTTTTTTGTAACAGAACTTACAGCTGTGTAAGCTGTGGGAGGATGTTACCATTTACTAGCCTCCCTTGTGTTTATTTCATACATCATTGTGTTACTGCACTTGTCCTCTCTGTCCTGCTCTCTGTTCTCCTCTCGTTCCTCATGGTCAGATTTGTCTCTGGTTTCCTCTTTATAATATTTTGCCCTTCTTCTTCTTCTTCTACTTCTTCAAATTCTTCTTCCTTTTCTCTTTTACTGGTCTGTCTCTCACTGTTCTGTCTGACTTGTTTTCTGTGGAGGAGGTATCAGGAGGTAGATTAGACTTTATGGGTTACATCACATTATGCCGCTTGAAGATCATTTTGAATGTTGCATTAATGATCATCACAATTAGCATGCACTTAAAAAAAAAAGCTAATAAAACAAAGAACAGAATCACACCCAAGGTCTTCCATAAAGTCTAATATGCTATTCTTCAGATACACACATGGACATGCTTCAAAAATGATTTTTTTTTCCACAACAGGTTACTGATGATGAAAGTGATAACTTATTTTAAAGGGTTTTTTTTTTCCACAAACTAATAGCTGTGAAAGTTGTGAGAGTATGTCTGAAACATATAAGAGGTGATTTGATGTCAATATATTCAAAAATGAGAAAATTACAATCTTGAAATGTGCACAAACCATTATTTGCTGTATTTTTTTTTTTTTTCAAATTTAAAAGTTTATTTCTACTAACTTAGGTTAGTAGATGGTTAGATGTTTTGTTTCCAGTTTGCAACCTCTACTTCTTCTTCTCTGTTTACTGGCAGGATGCAGCCATCCATAGCCTATAGCAACAACTTCTGACCAAACAAAGCTGCAGTCTAGTTTATTCACTCCAAACCAGTTGATGGAAACATGTTCGATTATTAGCGTATCTATTTTTTTTTGTTGTTGCGATATTTCAAAAGTTTGGGGGGGGTGGGGGGAGTGTTAAAATGCTATCCGAAGAATTGTTAAGTACAGTATACTGACACCTTTTTTCACTACCTAAATGCATGATGGGAATGCCTGTATCAAAAAACGAAAAAAATAAATTTGTTTTACACTATCAATACATTTTAATCAAAACTCAAGTCCATGTCCCTGGAACACTGTAAGCATACAGGCACACTACTTAACGCAGAACGTATTCTTTTATTTCTCTAAAAAAAAAAAAAAAAAGTTCAAGTCCCTGTACGGACCGAATTACAGAGTGTGGACTGGTAGCTGGAGAGATGCCAGTTCACCTCCTGGGCACTGCCATGGTGCCCTTCAGCAAGGCACCAACCCCCACAGGACTAATCTTAATGTTGCTTCTGGTATAGACACCGCTTGTTCTGGAGTTTTCCATGTTTGGTAACTTGGGTAAGTTGGTGAGTGTGTTCTCGGTGTTAGTCAGAGGAAAAGGAGAAGGAGCTGAAATAGGAGGCAGGATGAGCCAGAAGAATGTAGAGTGAATGCCTCTTGAAGCGATTTCTCCCAGTGACTGACTGGCTGTTGCTTTTGATTATTCAATTAGTGCTGCAGGAGCACAAAGAGAGACTTGTGCTTTAAGCTGTCATCATTTCTCCCCACGTGGATCCAGGAAACATGGTTACTGTATAGGCACGCATCGCGTTGAGCACACAATCCTACGCTTTCCAGCTGGTCATTGGTGTGCTTACTGGCGTTTCGTTTCATGCTACTTCACAATACAACTCTGCCTGGCGTCATAAGATCAGAAAGTGGTAAATTAACATTAGCCATACCAGGGGTGATTATTAGAATTACATTATAACATGTTTTTTGTTGTTGTGATTAACTTTGTTTTTTCTTTTTTTACATACAATACGTGCAACTTGCAACTTGTGACGTGTGTCTGTTTCTTGTCTTTCAGATCACACACTACAAACAGTATCCTCCAAATGTCAGCAAAATCTACTCCTACTTTGAGTGCAGACGCAAGAAAGCCTCCCAGTTCAGTGAAGTGGTGTTCTTCGGTCTTCAGTATCTGCTGAAGAAGTACCTCATAGGTACATTTGCATCCTCCCCTATGATCTAAGAAATGGATTGACAGAAAATTGTTAAAGGAGAAAATTGGGGAGTGGAGGGCCTTGTAATAAAACTGATGTACACACAGGAAGCTGTCAACACTAACGTTGCCTAAGTGAATACAGCGTTTATTTCCTTTTAAGCAACAGTTTGCTTTATATGCAGTCGTATCTCAAAAGCATCATATGTCCTACAAGTACATGCAAGATATGGTGCTGGTGTCCTTTCTCTCACAGAAAGTCTTTGAATCAGAAGAAAACCTGTTTTACTACTGTGATTTCTGTTCAGCGTACAGATATCACACACGGATAGCTAATGAACAATTTCATACATTTTGCAATATGCATCTCACATCACATTTTTACTCACTGTGACCACTACTTTGTCATTACTAAACAGTGTGCCAAAATATGAACAATAATGTCACCGTCAGTGGGCTTATTTGCTAGCTAACCCTACGCTAAGGAAAAATCCAGCACATAGACGGTACCTTAGAAAAACGTTACCTGAAACAGGTGATTTAACGTCACCGCACATTTTACACACTGCTTAGCAACAAAGCAAAATGCTGAGGGAACATTACTACGTTGGTTTTGAGCTGCATGCATCCCCACTAACCTGGAAAAGGTTTTAAAACGGTAACGTAACGTTAATACAGCGTGTCGGGGGGGAATGCAACGTCTCCTGCAGCGGGTAGTCCAAGGCAGCGTAGTCTATATCTACGATGTTCCACTTCTGGGATTGCTCCGTTGCCGCAGGATATTCCGCCGGATGTCCCTCTTTTTGGCCGGATGTCCATCACCTTCCTCTCTATTTGTGTTGGCGTTCTAAACTCTGGTGGATTTCTGAGGACTATGGTTAACTGCTCCTCAGATCTCCGCAGGGTAAATCCAGACAGCTAGCTAGACTATCTGTCCAATCTGAGTTTTCTGTTGCACGACTAAAACAACTTTTGAAAGTACACGTGTTCCACCAAAATGTTCCTTCCCGAGGCTATTTTGCAGAGGCACGATTGGGATTGGTTTAAAGAAATGCCAATAAACCAGAGCACGTTTTTCTCCCATCCCAGAATGCAGTGTGGACTCGCCACAACGCTGTGGAGGAAGGTCTGAAAATGCGAGACTAGAGGCAGAGGGACCGCAGCGTTCGCTAACGTTAGCTTCTTGTCTCACCTGGGGTCTGATAAACAGTTAGGGTTCAATTAATCAAAGTCAGTGTCCATAACGCTATTCTCAAAGCTATTGTAGCTTTCATATTTCACGGGACCCGCGTGATGATGATGATGATGATGATGATGATAATAATAAACATTTGCATAACGCAAGCCTATTTGTCCACTCCTCATGTTTGTAAGAGAATGTGGGATTAATTGCGAGTTAAAATGCCCTGGACATCCACACAGGTGTGGCTGATTGGGCCTCTTCCCAGGAATGTGTGGGTGTGTTTGGACTCTCTCGTTAGCTTTGTTGCACCATTTAGGGAAGGACAAATTACAGCTTTACCATTTGTTTTTGGTAGAAAAGATTTGTAGCCTGAATTCCCATCTGAGCTCCGGGCCCCACCTTCAACCTGAGCAGAGGTCTAATCAGCCAGAATAACTTAAATCACCTGCGTGGGTGTTTGGGTGTTACTAATTGACGATTTTATCGTAGCGCAGGCTAGGCAATTTCCCGGCTGTTCAGCGTTTGTATTTCCGGCATGTGACTGCATCTGTAGTAATTTAGTTTTGCGGTGGGCTAGGGGTTAAGGAAGCAAGCTTGGGTTCCAGAGGTCGCCGGTTCAATCCCCAGATTGGCAGGATAAAATCTGTCCCTCCCTCATTACCACCACGGAGGTGCCCCTTAAGCAAGGCCCTTAACCCCCAACTGCTCCAAGTAATGTGTAACTCTGTGAATGTGACAGGTTGTCATTGCAAAGGAGAAATTGTTCACAATTTTCACAATTTTCCACAGGCCAAGTGGTCACAGAGGAGAAGATTCAGGAGGCCAAGCTCTTCTACCAGATGCACTTCAGACAGGCTGTGTTCGATGAGGAAAGCTGGAGGAAAATCCTGGAGGTATGCTAAGAGACTTTGAGCTGTCAGTCCGTCTCGACAGAGTCATCTCCCTGTATTTCATCTGAAGTAAATGTGCTTGTTACTGTGTCAGAAACACGATGGCCGTCTTCCTATCCGGATCAAAGCTGTCCCTGAGGGTAGGATTATCCCGAGAGGCAACGTGCTCTTCACCGTGGAAAACACTGATCCCGAATTCTACTGGCTCACCAACTACATTGAGGTAAACCCAGAAATGTGTGATGGGCTGTGAAAAGTTTAACAACATTATCAATCCTTCCAGAAAAATGTGGAGTTTCTTTGTGATTGTTGCGGGCAAAAATCCTTGATTATGCGGCATGTTGTCTTAAAAATGCAATAGAATATGCGAGATATTCGAGATAGTCACGTAATTACGTCACTTCATAACATTCCCATGGTAACAGGGGAAAATGGCTGCTCTTGTGTAAAGTAAACGCTACATTTTTCAACTTTCTGCTAAGATATGTGACTTTTTTTTTGCAACAAAAATGCGGGGATTATGAAATGATGCAAGCCCCGCACATTTTGCGCGGAAATCGGCAATTTATGTGGCGAAAGTGCGGCGTAATTGCAAAAAATGCGGCAATGCAGCAAGCGAGACAAAAAAATTATGTAAGTTGGCTCACATGTCCATAAATAGGAGTGCCTCTTCACTCTTTCTCTCTCCCTCCTCAAGGTTGCTTGGTTTGTTTCCACTTTGGGTTGAGTTACGTTTGCGTTCTAACATTGCTACACCTACACACATCCATACACTACACACATTACTGACAAACTGATGGCACGTTTACCTTTGTCTCCACATTTTGTCATAACTTTGAGCCTGGTCATGACATGGGAAGTTAACAAAGGGCGAGGCTGTTGCCCAGCAATGGAATTCCATTGAAAATGTCTATAACCTCCCAACCCCATTTTTGTGTTCTCTTTTCTCCCCACACCCATCTGCTGACTGCAGACCATGCTGGTCCAGATGTGGTATCCCATCACAGTAGCCACCATATCCAGGGAGTTTAAGAAGATCCTGGCCAAGCACCTGAAGGCCACCTCGGGGAGCCTGGAAGGTCTGGACCTGAAGCTGCATGACTTTGGCTACAGAGGAGTCTCCTCACAGGAGGTCAGCAACCCTTTGTTTCCCTGCTTTGATTTAGTGAGAGCTAAACCAGCTTTGAGGTTGAGAAAGCCAATGGCGTTTCTCATTCTATTTCTGACTCTTGCCGCCACTGATGTTGTACTGTATCACAAGCACTACCCTTGCACTAAAAAATAAAAGTCTTCATTAACACTGTAACTATGGCTAAGGATTAGAGAATCTCCTAAATTCCTTAAAATTCGTTGTGTAATTGGTTTGTGTTTTGACGGAAGATTGAAAATGGGATCTCTGCTTTGCGGTACAGCGTTGTCATGCTGATGTAAATGATTGCATGACATCTCACTGGTCACGTTGCTGATTAAAGGAACAAAGGTTAGATTAAGAGAACTCCGTGAAAGTCAGAGGGAAAGTCTTACATAATAAGCTGGAATGTGAGTTCAGTTTTTAATCTCTTGTACAACTGAGCCACTGAGTTGGTGAAGGGGTTTCATGGTAAGAGGATTCTCATAGGTCCCACCTTTTTAAACCAGGCAGCAGCAGTGTGTTTATGCAGGGTACACGCGGGGTCTTGTTATGTGCGTCTTAGTCTATATCCTTTGCGTTCCACTTCCGGGATTGCTCCGGTGCTGCAGGAAATTCCGCAGCATGCACGTATTTTCCGTTTCATTCCACTTTCTTTGTATTGGAATTTTAAATTCTGTTGATTTTACGAGGACTATTGTTGACTGCTACTTAGGTCTCTGCATGGTAAATCCAGACAGCTAGCTAGACTATCTGTCCAATCTGAGTTTTCTCTGGCGCGACTATTTTGCAGCGGCTCTGTGCAGAGTTTAGCACCGGCCAAGACAATTTGTGATTGGTAGGAAATGCCATTAAGCCAGAGCACGTTTTCCTCCCATTCCCGAATGCTGTATGGAGTGGCCAGACCCTCCTTCAGCATGCTTTGGAGGAGGGTCTATGTGCGTCTGTATAAGAGAATAACTCTAGCTGGGCTGAATGTAGTGAATCAGCAGTGTTACTGACAGAATCAGTAGCTTTTTACATTGAAGCTCCTCTCACTGGTAACTTAAAGCACCTTTATTAGCTTAGCTTAGCCCTGATGGCGATGATGTTGTTATGGATATTTCCTGACCTATCCATAGATACTCAATAATTGAACACAAAAGCGCAGAGAGATAGTTAAGGTGATATATTGTAAGTATTTGATTTGATCAATCACACGGAAGCCACCAGGAAAAACACCAAGGTCTTATCAGTTCAGTTTTTCCTAGGGTCTCCCAAAGAATTATATTGCATACATAAGGATTTTATACTTGTTACAGCACAAGACGTTTATGCTCCTAGGCAGCAGCCAAATTGATAGGTTTCTCCAAAACAGCCATGCTCAATAACCAATGACAAGCTTTTTGCATGTCTCTGTACAATTTCACATATTTAGCTTTTCCTTTAATGGTCTTCAGACTTGCTGTCTCCTTGACCAGTGACAGGCTGACATCAGTTGACAAACAGATTTCTATAATGGTCCCAAGCTATAGCTCAGGAATGTACCTACACCTGTCCCAGTAGGCAAAGACCTCTGCATTCCAATTACACAGTTCAGAAAACAGTGAGACAGTTTTTAAAATAGTGCATACCGAAAATGTTCAAATGTTAATTAATAAAACTTGATGAATCTTAATTTATTTATCACTGTCATTCGTAAGAATTGTGAATATGTAAAGATTATGTCAGGTGGGTGTAAAGTAACAAAAAAGTGTCTGTGACTTTGCATTCACCGTAATGGAACTCTCATACTGCCAATAATGTTTTTTTGTAATTTTACACCAACCCAACATCATTCCCCCTGGTCTAGCATGAATGAATCAGCATTCAGGATGTGATAACCCCCGTTACACATCGGCGGTTGCTGGAATTATGAACCTTTTTGAACTGTGCCTGGGTTTGAACCGAACTCGCAGAAACCATGTTAACAGCATTGTGACTGATTCATTTCCACCTCTCGTCTCCAGTCTGCAGCGCTGGGAGGAGCAGCTCACCTGGTTAACTTCTGCAGTACAGACACAGTAGCTGGGCTGCTGATGGCCCAGCGCTACTATGGCTGCCCCATGGCCGGCTTCTCCATCCCAGCAGCAGAGCACAGGTAGAACACACAAGCAGATGCACGCACACAAACACACACACACACACTCACACTCACTCACATATACACTCTCTCTCTCTCACACATACATACACACACATAGATATACATGTACATTTGTGAAAAAAGGTAAAATAAAAGTTAATTTATGGAACAGCTGCAGTGAAGAGATGAAATCAAGTACAACCATGAGCAATTTAAAAGCTTTATTAAAATAAATATATTGAATGGGTACGAGAAGGACTTAAGCTGATTTTATTATGTACTGACTGTATAGTTCTTGGGATTATATATTATGTCTAGTTTGAGTACCGTAGTTTATTATTCGGTTTGATGTGACTGACAGATGAAAAATTGACACCCGTAGGTGAGAACCAAATGTGTATATGTACAGTATGCATGTGTGTGTATATGGGTATGCATATGTATATGTGCGTGTAAGTATATATAGATGCATGTATGTGTATGTATACATACATATATAAACAAGTAAAGAATTAAATTGTTTGTATACAAGCATCAAAGTAGAAAAAGCAGGTACACAACTTCTTCCTACTCCTTTTTGAACATGGGAATCCTTATTTCAATCATTTACAATACTTTTGAAAGACACGTTTGTGGAGTATTTAGTTTTTGTTGGTTTTTCTTGCTTGTGCTGAAATGTACCTTTTTTTTTATTTTATATTTAACATGTTCAAAATAAGCTAAACTTCTGCTACTACTAAATCACGGATTAGAATGTTTACGTCATAATTGTAGTCTGTGGGAACATCATAATCGATAAGAGCGAGATCCTGCGTGCATCTTCTTGTTTTGTCTTCTTTTAATATAGTCTGCAACATTTCAGTAGTCAATGAATTGTGAGGAAACTCCATCAGGGGTTATATGTTCAAATGTTAGAACCAGTTAGAGCTATAACAATTCAAAATTTTACTGTAGAGTTAATTGTCTGTTAATTGTCAATATAATTGTCTGTTTCGGTCAAATAAAAACAAAAAAAAATAAATATATTCATGTATTACTTTTGCAAACAAATTAAAGTTTTGACTGAATCCGAATCTTTTGGTTATATATCACTGTCATGTGACCTAGATAATGTAATAACACAGGTACCCAGCCTATGATGTAAACCACACCTCTTTATTATCATAAAACATATATATATGATATTTTCTTCTTAAATGAACATAAAACTGACAATTACCATCAACAGGCATATGCCTTAGGACCTTAGCTAATGTTAGCAAGTAATTGTAAAAGGAATTGCGATTAGAGAATGATGTAATAATTGTTACAGGCCTACGTAGAACCAGTATAAATATCTCATTGCTTCCTTCCTTCCTTCCTTCCTTCCTGCGATCAGCACCATCATCTCCTGGGGGCGGGGCCGGGAGAAGGAGGCGTTTGAGCGAGTCCTGGACCAGTTCTCCTCGGGGCCCGTGTCCGTGGTCAGCGACAGCTACGACATCTTTAATGCCTGCAAACACATCTGGGGAGATAAGCTGAAGGAGCGAGTCATGGAGCGCAGCCAGGACTCGTGTCTGGTCATCCGGCCCGATTCCGGAGACCCCGCAGAGACTCTCATTGAGGTGAATAACCGCACTGGATCAGTCAGCGTTGTTCCAAAACTTTTTAAATCTATTTCATTTATATTAATCTAATATTTTCAACTAATCGCTATCATTGATTGTGCAACCCTAATTTTAACTTGATTTTTTATCTTGATCCTTTGTATTGATTAATAGTAGACGATTTGATGTAGAATAAAGGTCCCATGACATGGTGCTCTTTGGATGATTTTTATATAGACCTTAGTGGTCCCCTAATACTGTATCTGAAGTCTCTTTTATATAGACCTTAGTGGTCCCCTAATACTGTATCTGAAGTCTCTTTTATATAGACCTTAGTGGTCCCCTAATACTGTATCTGAAGTCTCTTTTATATAGGCCTTAGTGGTCCCCTAATACTGTATCTGAAGTCTCTTTTTATATAGACCTTAGTGGTCCCCAAATACTGTATCTGAAGTCTCTTTTATATAGACCTTAGTGGTCCCCTAATACTGTATCTGAAGTCTCTTTCCCGAAATTCAGCCTTGATGCAGAATTACAGCCACTAGAGCCAGTCCCACAATGAGCTTTCCTTAGGATGTGCCATTTCTGTGTCTGTAGCTATTGAGGAGGAGAGAGGGGGGGCAAGGTGGAGGGTGGGGGTGTGGCCTTGACCAACTGCCACTTTGCTCGTTTGAAAGCCATGATGTCTCTCTCTCATGGGTGGGCCAAATTCTCTGGGCGGGCAAAGAATTTGGGCCCATCTGAGCTTTCATTTTCTCAAAGGCAGAGCAGGATACCCAGGGCTCGGTTTACACCTGTCACCATTTCTAGCCACTGGGGGACCATAGACAGGCTAGGGGAATGCATATTAATGTTAAAAAACCTCATAAAGTGAAATTTTCATGCCATGGGACCTTTAACTGAGGTTGTAAGATGTTCAGGCTGCTCCAATTTAACATGGCTGATGTATGAATCCAACTCTAAAAATAAAATCATTGGAATGCCACTTGTAGGTCATCAAGATTCTGGAGGAGTGTTTTGGCTGCTCTCTGAACTCCATGGGATACAAGGTCCTGCCTTCCTATCTGCGGATTATTCAGGGAGACGGCATTGACCTGTGCTCGGTGGACGAGGTGAGAAAAAGTTTGGTTGTTGTACTGGTAGGTACTTTTTTTTTTTTTTTTTAGTATCCCCTCCGTCAAGGTTCCAAACGAGCGGAGGCAGCACCAAAAGGTGACGTGAAAACCTGCAGACTACTGATTGGTCAGAGAGAATCGTCACTAATCACTGCGTCATCATTGCTAGCGATAGACGGGGGTGTGTGCTGAGCAAACCCGCCATTTTTAAATAGTTTAGCTAGCGGTGTTTTTTTTTTTTTTTTTTTTTTTTTTCGTTTTTTGCTGCCTCCAGCTTCTTTTGAAACAAAATGTGTCTTCTGGCTGTGGAAAAACAACACACCTTCGACGTTCTGTGTGTGTGTGAAGCGTTAGCAACCAGCCACGCTCGCCTCACGCATGAGGCGGTACTAAATCTGCTATGGAAATGGGAGGACGGGGCACCGCGGCTGAGCCAAGCTTTTTTTTAGCAGTTCAAGTCCAATGAATAGCTTGAAATGGTACAAAGGTAGGTGGTGAACTGCCTGAAGTTAAATAAAAAAAAAAAAGTAAGGTTACCCAAAACTTAAAAATAATGTACATTTCAGTATTTTACAAAAACTGCCTTTTTCAGGGAACAAGAAATGGGTTAACAATGTAAAGCTGTTCTGGAGCAATGGAGGTTGATCAAGCTTTGAAAGTTGGTGCTACCAATTCCCACAGGTGTTCCAACTTGTCTGGATTACTTACAAACCTCTCTGTTTGTATAAAAGGATTGTTGGAACACACTGTGGTACCATTATACCCTCCTGAGCATTATTTGAACAGTATTGTACTGCAGAAAGTAGTGTGTTGCTATAAAAATGGTGGGAAAAAGGCAATTAACAATGGAAGAGAGACAGACCATCATAACACTTAAGAATGTTGGTCTTTCCTACAGAGAAATAGCAAAGAAAGTCAAGGTGTCAGTGAGTACAGTATTCTTCACCATCAAAAGGCACTTAGAAACTAGGGGAAACTCTGACAGGAAGAGGTCTGGCAGACCCAAAGCCACGACAAAATCAGAAGACAAGTTTCTGAGAGTCAACAGCTTGCGTGATAGGCGGCTCACAGGACAACCGCTTCAAGCACAGCTTAATAGTGGTCGTAATAAGCAAGACTCTGTTTCAACTCAAAAGAGAAGACTTCGAGCTGCAGGTTTGATAGGTCGAGTTGCAGCAAGAAAGCCATTGCTAAGACATCAGAATAAGAAAATCGCCATCGTCAATGGACTACTGAAGAATGGAAGAAGGTGCTGTGGACTGATGAATCAAAATTTGAAATCTTTGGTTCATCACGCAGGTTTTTTGTACGCCGTCAAGTGAAAGGATGGTTCCTCAGTGTGTGACATCAACTGTTGAACATGGAGGAGGAAGCGTGATGGCCTGGGGCTGTTTTGCTCATTGACATATATATAATGGACCAATAGACCCCATTGCTCTGGACGGAGACCAGTGAAGGCTATTAGAAGCACTTTTCCGGTGATCTCTTGCTTTACTGCGCAGCCTCCAACTGACAGAGACAACGTAAATGTGACGTGAGCAACGTGTCTGAAAGTTGTAAGTGTTCTGGTAGCTGTGACAAGATTTCCAATCTTACAGAGACGGAGAGCGTAGGTATATGTAAGGAGATAACATAAGCACAGGCTAATTATTGCTAACTAACATGCTAGTTAACATTAGTAATTAAACCTAAACAGCTAATGTAAGTCAAAACTGCCTGCGAGCTTCTCCTGTACTATACGGTAATTCCTCTACTGTGCGACAGTAAGTCACTTGGTTATGACACAATCGTTAGCCAATTTTTACAAAAACGTCTGCTACGGAGATACAAGGTAATAGAGCCTTTTATACATTGTCGTGTTTCTTAAGAAATAAACAACGGACAAATAGAGTCTTTAAACGCTTCAGATGTAAAGTTATTTGCAGTCAAGTGACGTAAAAAAAAAAATGGCGGTCAGTGTAATGCTAACAAGAGGTGATCGCTTTGTAGCAACAAAATGGCGCCATCGGAGGTTCGCGTTGTGAAGCGAAGCTTACCCCCTTGGCTTTGCTGGATCCAGGGTTGGTGATTTGTACAGAGTGAAAGGCACCCTGAACCAAAATGGCTACCACAGCATTTTGCAGCGTCATGCAGTACCCTCTGGTATGCGCCTAGTTGGTCAGGGGTTCATCCTACAGCAAGATAATGACCCAAAACATAAGTCCAAGCTATGCCAGAACTACCTTTTAGCAAAAAAGAACAAGATGGTAAGCTTAAAAACATGGAGTGGCCAGCACAGTCACCAGACTTAAACCCCATTGAGCTGGTTTGGGATGAACTGGACAGAAAAGTGAAAGCAAAGCAAGCAACCTACAAGTGCCACACATTCATGGGAACTTCTGCAACAGAGTTGGGAAGAACTTTCTGAAGAATATTTGATTTCCATTGTAGAAAGAATGCCACAAAGTGTGTTCAGCTGTTCTATCTGCCAAAGGGGGCTACTTTGATGAGTCAAAAATTTAGAATACATTTTGGTTTAATTTCAATTAATTATTTGTTCTATTCTTTCATTTCAGAGTACAATAAGGCATTGAACTGCATGAATTTCAATAAAAACCTGGAAGAATTGGGGTGTTCTAAAACTTCTGACCGGTAGTGTATCACTTGGCCAGTGTGAATGCAAATGGCAAAACCGGTTTTGGGGGAGGGTAGTTGGAACTGTTTAGAAGTGGACTGTTCCTCTAACTACCTTACTGTAACTACTTGGTCGGAAAGCAGCTAAAAGACTACACCAATTGTCACTGTTTCACTTTCATTAACAAAGTAAAGTATAGAAGAGCAAGTTTGTTTTCATTTCCAAGTAAATGGCATAGAGCATTTGGTTAATTGGGTTGGTTGGAACCAGTCTGCTCACTTGGTGATAAACTGTGATTGATATAGTCACTGTATCCCCCAGATCTCAGCCCAGAAGTTGATAAGTAAAAATCTGAGTCATATGAATAAGGGCCCAAACTGTTACAGTAAAACAAATAAAAATGTTGTATTTCCCTTTGAAGATGCATTAAAATGGTGGACATTTTTATGATTTATGCTTTACTAAATATCCAAATATAGGCAGGAGTATTTGTCATGGTCCATCAAACAATTATTTAAGTCAACCTTATCCTTTTTTAAAAAACATTTGCAGTTGCCTTGACTATGAGACAGTACATGTTCCGCTGTCTTGCCTCAAGACGTGTGTAATTATAACTCCGGTAAATCAGTGAATTCATTTAAAGCCTCTTTCTCCTTTTGTTTCCTGTAGATTCTTCAGAAGCTGAGTGATGAAGGATGGAGTGCTGAGAACATCTTCTTTGGTTGTGGCAGCGCTCTGCTTCAGAAACTCAACAGAGATACACTCAACTGTGCCTTCAAGTGCAGCTACGTGGAGACCAACGGCAAGGGGGTAAGGTAGAAGGCTTCCTGCTGGACAGGGCCTTGTTTAAGAGGGCTTCAAACTTCATTCACCTTGGTCTCGTCAGTGGAACCATTTGGCAACTTTTTAAAAGTAAACTAACCATTCAGAATCTTATTGGCATCCATTTCGGCGTCTCGCCCCCCCACTCAAAACGTAACGTTAGCCTACTACTCTTTGGCCGGCTCGCAAGCCCAAATAAGTGTGTGCCTGTTGTTTTGTTTCCGGTCTAGCTAGGTCCAGTGTGGTGTTGTAGTTGTTCTAATGTTACTAGTTGTTGCAACAGCACGTGAAAAAAAAACGAACGCCGTTAATAACGCGTTTAACTGAGCGCACTAGTTAGAATGGAATTTTTGCCCAACAAAGTCCAAAATAAAACGTCTACTCCAGGTTTAGTAGTATAAATTGTTACATCCGTAATGAACATGTTGATTAGAAATGAATTTAGAAGAAAATGAATGAATAGACCAAAGACACTTTCTTGCATGGTCCCTGTGAGTAATCCTCACAGAGACTGGGTTTCAATGGGTTTAGGAGCGTTTGGAGCAGACCATTTCACTCCGCTGTGCTTGTGTTCTGTGTTCTTCCAGATGGACGTGTACAAGCAGCCAGTGACCGACCCAACCAAGGGCTCAAAGCGGGGTCAGTTATCACTGAGGAGAAACTCTGATGGCTGCTTAGAGACAATAGAGAGAGGGGCCGGCAAGCCTGAGGAGGTTAGTGCCGGCGTTTTTATTTTATTTTGTCTCTCTCTCTCTCTCTCTCTCTCTCTCTCTCTCTCTCTCTCTCTCTCTCTCCTCTCTCCCTCCCTCCCTCTCCAGGCATTAAATGTGAAATAATACATGACAGCAGGATGAGGGCATGTTTAGCTAATTGGAATATTGTGTAATGTGCACTTGGTAGACAGCCCCATAGGAGAACAGGAGTCTTATTTTTTGATTGCCCAGATGGTATTTTTGAATAGTATTCTGTTGATCATGTGATACCATTTCTCATGTCTCGGCACCGATCTCATGTCTTTGATCGGTTATTGAAAGATCAGCTGTTGACATTTGACCCTATTATACTTTCAGTTTAAAGCTGCTGTTGTGTTTTACAATGTGGTTTAGTGGTTTCTCCAGAAATGTATATTACTTTCGTAAAGTTGGGGGAATCACAAAAGACAAAAAAAAAAAAAAAAAAAAAAAAACGATCAAAATCTGTGGAACAGAGGCCGAGATTAAATACTGAAGCTTGGCTGAATACAGGTACAAATGCAGTGGTACCTTTTTAAAGGAACCTGACTCTGTAGGGTTGTCCATCCATGACGGAGCATCTGCTGTAGTAAAATAGAACATTATAGTTCTCATTTGTGTTGCTAAATAGTGCCAATAAAGATTTGGACATTTCAGCCCCACAGTATCAAATGGAAGACACAGCAGAGATAAGCGGATTCGAGGACTTCTTTCTTATTCCATATAAATGTCCTGAAGAGCACACAACATTTTTAAACTAAATGCTAAATTCCAGACTATTTCTGTCCCTTTTTAAATGTGTTTGACAGTTTTGACATTAAAAGTGATTCTGCACAAAGATTGTTGATATCTGAACTCAACTGCCAAACAAATACAACCATGCCCCTTCAGAAGCTCCGCCCCCCAGATTCACAGAAAAATAACTACTGGCCGGTCGGCCCATTCACCTGCTTCCTCCCCTCCCCCCCCCCCTCTACCATCACCTGAGGCTGCCTGTTGCTGATTGGCTGGCATAGTGTTTTGTGTCTCATGCACTACTTTCTGTTTTGTTTTCCATTTGCTCAGCCAGGGCTGTGTGTGTGTGTATTAACACTGGATTCTTTTTTTCACCGCACACAGAAAATAGACCATGAGGAGATATTCGCTGAATTTGACAAAACGCGTATTGGATTAACATCACTTACTGTACCTTCAAACGTCATCCTCATGTACTTAATGACTCTCTTTGTGGCTCTGGGCTCTCCAGGACCTGCTGGTGACCGTGTTTGAGAACGGCAGTCTGGTGCAGGACTACTCCCTGGAGGAGATCAGGAAGAACGCTCGGCTGCGGGACGAGGAGGTGCCCACCCTGCACAACCGAGAACAGGAGCCGCTGCACAATCACATCATCAACGGGATTCATTAGATCAACCCCCAGAGCCCCTCAGCATAGAGAGAATACTACACACAGAGTTTCAGACAGGGCGCCCTGGCATGCAGACTGCCGTGGTTATGAAAGGCACCCGTCTAAGTATAAACTGAACATGTTGAAGGGGAGTTTAAAGGAACACGCCGACTTATTGGGAATTTAGCTTATTCACCTTAACCCCCAGAGTTAGACAAGTCAATACATATCCTTCTCATCTCCGTGCGTGCTGTAAGGCTGTCTGACGGCTCCAGCGGCATCAGTCCAGCACAGAACATGCAGGTGAATGGTTCCAGCAATCCTACTGCTCCGAATAAGTGACAAAATAACGCCAACATGTTCCTATTTACATGTTGTGATTTATAGAGTCACAGCGTGTACAAAAAACAACGTAACATGAGACACAGCCGTCTTCTAACTGTAAACAAACCGGGAACTATATTCTCAGGCGGAAGAATATAGTACTTGGGCGGAGTGATATGCTCGCAGGAAGCCTGTCTGAGAATATAGTTCCCGGTTTGTTTACTGTTAGAAGATGGCTGTGTCTCATGTTATGTTGTTTTTTGTACATGCTGTGACTCTACAAATCACAACATGTAAATAGGAACATGTTGGTGTTATTTTGTCACTTTTGTCACAATTTGGAGCAGTAGGCTAGTTGGAACCAGTTACCTGCAGGATCTGTGCTAGGCTAAGCTAATGCTGGTACCGTCAGACAGCGTTACAGCACACACGGAGATGAGAAGGGTATGTATCGACTTGTCTTACTCTGGGGGTTACTGTGAATAAGATAAATTCCCAATAAGTCGGCGTGTTCCTTTTAAGCTGTTTTCTCACGAGACACTAACATATACTATAACAAAATATAAATACAGTATTATTGATTCTAGTAATCCTCAGCGATTAGGTGATAGCAACAGTGCTTGATATACAATACATGATTTATGATCAGTGGCAGCCTCTTTATCAGCAGAACAATGTTCTGCTGCAGCCCAACTTTCTGCCCTTTAGTTTCCTTTTTGTTTAGGAAACACAAGCCATGTATGGTGTATAAATGAAGACCTCACAACAGTGACCAGTAGTGCAAACTAAGCAGATAGTGCTGCACTGTAACAGTGACGCAAAAAAAAAAAAAAAAAAAACAAAGTCAAAGAAGCCATAGCTGTTGTTTCTGCTTCCTGATTTCTGAAGCCACTGGCCCACAAAGCACAGCAGACCCTAGTGTCTTTTTATTGAGTAATACAAAATACATTACCACGTGAATAAGCATATGAATGAACTGTGTAAACTATGTAAAGGAACCCACTATTTGGTTCATTGAAATAATTATAATTGAAGAAATTGTTGAAACTCACGTCCTTATTATGAAATAGTATTTCCCTGCCCTGTGTTATTTTTTTATTTTTATGGGAGTTGATTTTTATTCTACTGCAGACATTTTTATTTCAGAGTGCCCTTCATCATAAGTCAGCTTTTTTTTTTTTTTTTTTTTTTTTTTTTTTTTTACATACTTTTAAACGTCTGGAGGAGGACTTTAAGAGACCGGGGTCATGTGATTGGCTGAAAGGTGAGCACGGGTGGCGACCACAAATGCCCTCTCACCTTTCTGAATGGGATGAGTAGCAGTAGGGATGGATCATGTGATTTTCAATATGTTAGTCATCACCATACTAAGGATATCATTTGAAGCTTTGAATGGCTCTCATCATGTTTGGTGGCGATGGCGCAATGGATGTGACACATACCTTTGGTGTGGGAGACATGGGTTCAATTCCCACTGCGATATGTCAACCAATGTGTAAGACTATAACTTACTTGTTCCAGAGGCACGCAGCGTCCGATATATAGCAATTGTAAGTAATATTTGATGATGTCATCACCCTCTTTGAATATTCATCATTATAGTCATGATTCATCCTTTTAAATTAGTCTCTCTTTTTTTATTAAGTCCATATGAACTTTTTTTGGAACAACAAGTAATTTACTGCAATAGTGTTAGAGCCAGAATAGATTTAAACATTCTTTTGTCATATAAAAGTAATTTATTGTGCTGTTAGATACCATTTATACAGGTGCCGCCTCCCTTTGTGTGCGGCAGAGCAAACTTTTAAAAATGTCTTTAGAATGGCGAAACGCCAACAAATATGGATAGAGGCAGAATATTTCATTAGATAAAAACATGAAACATGAATTTTGGAAATTATTGACATAACATTTCAATATATATTTGACTTTTGGACTTCACAACACTCTGGAATTGTAGGAAATGTTGGATCACACAAGTGGGAGACAATCCACCACTGGAATCTAATTCTACAAATAGTATAAAACTGAAAACATATGCTGTGCAGCTTTCAAAGGTTGATTTACGAATTATAACGTCAACGTTGTAAAGCAAACTACAAACTATTCGGTAAAGCCCTATAACATACAAATAATTGATATTGAGTAGGGCTGGGCCATATGGAGAAAATCAGATATCACCATATTTTTTTTACCCAAATACATCGATGTCGATCTCGTAGGGTGGACAATCGGTACCTTCACTAAATATTTTTTTACGATGAGATTTTAGATAAATAAGCATCAGTAATGTGATAAACTTTTTCAAGTGAAATTATAGAGAAAGATTATATCTACATGCATGCACAAAACTAGTGCAATTCTTCAAATGATATTCCCTCAAAATGTTTCACGGATGTTCTGAAAATGTTAGCATGTGCTTGTTCTTATCAATTTAGACAACGTTACTGTGTGTCACGATATCTCGATACATGATTTCATCAAGATATGATTCCATTGAAAGATGATGAATTATCATATTGAATTATTGCCCAGCCCTAATATTGAGATAATGCATTGACATATTTATTCAAATTACATATGGTGTATATGTGATGATGCAGAGGGTTGCTAGTCATTTAAATGTCCAAATATCAAGAAATTGGACATTTTCGTCTATGAAGTTTCAATCAAGTTAACCCTTGTGTTGTCCTCGGGTCAAATTTGACCCGTTTTCAAAGTTTTTTTTATATCAGAAATATGGGTTTCTTACAACTAAATTGCCCCAAAATAACTTGGATGTACCATGCTTTGCAGGTAAAATGAATGATTACTTTTGTTGAATTTTGGTTGTCCTATTCAATTTCATGGCATTTGAAAACATTTTTTTTCTTTTGGTTTTAATACAGTATTTTGACTAAACTTTAATATAAACCAGTCTGTTATTCACTCAGCATCCTCTGATCATAACTATTAGTCAAAATAATTCATAATTTCTGCTTTTTCTTCAAACTCAAAAATTAGGTATAGTGTCATCTAAGGTGCAGTAGGTAAGATTTCTAAAACTAACTTTCTGTCATATTTGCTGAAACTGACCCTGTGCTCCAGTAGAACTACATGAAGCAGGTCATTTAAAAAAATAAATAAAAATCTGGCACCACCTACAGCCTGTAGTGCGATTTGCCATAGTCCACTACTCCCTGTTCAGATCCACCAATCAGGGCCAGGGGAAGGTGTCTCACTGCGTGTCAATCACTGCCTAGGCACACACATTCATTCTCCCTTGTCAGGGGAGGGGCTTAGGAGACCGTTTTGGGCTTTAGCGGAAAGGGGGGAGAGACTGAGAAGTTGTTGATGTTAAATTTTCTGGCTAAGTCCTGGATCTTCGCAATCCTATCTACAGCACCTTTAAATGAGGTTTACTGACCATGAATTTAAAAAAAAGCATGGAAAAGAGGGACAAAAACGTTTTTAAGAAGTGCCAAAATCATCAAATAAAAGCACAAAAAAAAAGATCAACGGGAAGGCAACACAAGGGGTTAATGTGCGCCTGTTATTGTGCCCTGCTAAAATGACTGCGTTATGTCGTCAAATATACTGGCCGATGTTCACTCTGATAGTTTCCGACACACTGCATTCCACCAGTTGTTTTATCACGAAGCCTTTATGTACCAACTTTCCCTCAACTTGCCTTGTCTACTTTAGTTAGAAGTATTTTATTTCCCAGAATGCCTTTCAACAACCTCTATACAAGGGGCATTATTGCTTCGAAATAGTTTTGCCGAGCAGTATACAGCAGTTTATCTACATGTGTTTTGGAGTATTCAGACCGATAATGAATGGCAGGCCAGTTATCTCTGTCACAACAGATGCAAGTGAGCTACAGAAGTGCTGACTAATGAAAAGACCTGCTGGTCTGCTGTTGTATTTAATGCATTGAACAGATGACTCCGAACCTACTGTTTGCTTTTTTTTTCTTCTTTTTTTCTCTCGGCTATTTAGGGCCAGTTCATTGTAGGTCGAAGTCCTTCTGACTCTCTTCATGCCTCTTCGTTTTCTGTCAGCATTTTTTGGTTCATATATTGAGCCTGTTTGCATTGGGTTTTCTTGCTGATTTTGACTGCTCTATAGGGATTAGTGATGAAACGGTGACGCAGTTTGCCATCAACACTGGACAACACACGGTTCACCTGCTGTGTAGTATCGGCACTAATCATATATTTAATTAGATTTTGTGAATATACTTTTGAAAATGATTTGCTCTTAACTTATGTATCTTTTAAATGTTCTGTATCTTTTTTTTGATTTTGTTCCTGTTTTAAAAATGACCTTTTGTAAGATTAAAAAAAAAAAACACTTTCATACTGTGGTGAGTTATTTTTCTAAATTAAAACACTTGTTTTCCATAACACTAGTGTATTTGAAGAGTGGATGGAAAATTATTTTTTCAGAAACATTGCAAAAGATCATGTTCTTATGTGGAGATTATAACATTGACCTATTAAATCCAAAAAAGCATAACATAACTTGATAATGAATATTTCATAAATACAATGTATAGTATGGGATTATGTCCAACAAATTTCACATTTCATTGTTCCACATAAATAGACAATATATTCACAAACATTGTGGAAAACAATGTAAGGAATAGTTACTGAAACAAAACTGGAAAATATTATACGAGGAAAATGATATTGATAAAGCATACAATGGATTTCTAAAAAACATTTACATCACTGTATGACAAAAATTGTCCTGTAAAACAATACAGTGACAGACAAAGTAAAACAAATAGTCCATGGATCACGAAGGGCTTATTAAATGCTTAGAAAATGAATATTAAAAAGTATAGAAATAAATTAACTAATATTATGAGGATATGTAAGAAAGAATACTATAATAAAATATTAGATGATAATAAAAATAACATGAAAGGTTTATGGAATATTGCAAATAGTATCATTAGAAATGGAACTACAATGGGAAAACAAGTTGACAATGACAAGAAAATAGAAAACATGGAAGATGTGGTTAGTGGGTTTAACAATTCTTTTGTAAATGTGGGACCAGATCTAGCAAAAAAAATAAAAAATCCAGAAATAACAGAATGGGGTAAATGCTGATCTGGGGAATAGTACTCCGACCTCTATTTTTCTTAGAGCATGGGAAAGAAAGGAAATAAACTGTAAAAAAGTGTAAAACCAAATATTCCACGGATTAGAATAATATTGATATGATTATAATAAAACAAGTTGTTGAAGAAATTGCTGAACCACTAACTCATATCTGTAACTTGTCTTTTCAGTCTGGTAAATTTCCAAACAAAATGAAAATAGCAAAAGTAATACCAGTATATAAAACTGGGGATAGACACCTTTTCACAAATTACAGGCCTGTTTCTATACTCCCCCAATTCTCAAAAATCCTTGAAAAGCTTTTTACAGAAAGACTTGACCATTCTATATAATTATTAATTATTATATATTATATATATATATATATATATATATATATGTATGTGTGTGTATGTATGTGTATATGTACATGTATATATATATATATATATATATATATATATATATATATATATTAGTGCTGTCAAACGATAAAAATATTTAATCGCGATTAATCGCATTTAATGTCATAGTTAACTCGCAATTAATCGCACATTTTTATCTATTTTAAATGTCCCTTGATTTTTTCTCATTTTAATGCTCTTATCAACATGATACGATACTTTTAAAACAGTGCCTGAACCGAAAGAAATATATATTTAAAAAAGGAAAACCTTGTTCAATTGTATTTGTCTGTTCTGTACTCGTTTCAGGTGAGGGTTGGCCTCCGCCAGGGCTGCGCTTTGTCACCAATCCTGTTTGTAACATTTATGGACAGGATATCAAGGCGTAGTCGGGGTGGGGAGGGGTTGCAGTTCGGTGGGCTGGGGATCTCATCGCTGCTCTTTGCAGATGATGTGGTCCTGATGGCATCATCGGTCTGCGACCTTCACCATTCACTGGATTGGTTCACCGCCAAGTGTGAAGCGGCTGGGATGAGGATCAGCACCTCTAAATCTGAGGCCATGGTTCTCAGCAGGAAACCGATGGATTGCCTACTCCAGTTAGGGAATGAGTCCTTACCCCAAGTGAAGGAGTTCAAGTACCTTGGGGTTTTGTTCGCGAGTGAGGGGACAATGGAGCGGGAGATTGGTCGGAGAATCGGCGCAGCGGGTGCGGTATTACATTCAATTTATCGCACTGTTGTGACGAAAAGAGAGCTGAGCCAGAATGCAAAGCTCTCGGTCTACCGGTCAGTTTTCCTCCCTACCCTCACCTATGGTCATGACCGAAAGAACGAGATCCAGGGTACAAGCGGCCAAAATGGGTTTCCTCAGGAGGGTGGCTGGCGTCTCCCTTAGAGATAGGGTGAGAAGCTCTGTCATCCGTGAGGAGCTCGGAGTAGAGCCGCTGCTCCTTTGCGTCGAAAGGAGCCAGTTGAGGTGGTTCAGGCATCTGGTAAGGATGCCCCCTGGGCGACTCCCTAGGGAGGTGTTCCAGGCACGTCCAGCTGGGAGGAGGCCTCGGGGAAGACCCAGGACTAGGTGGAGGGATTATATCTCCAACCTGGCCTGGGAACACCTCGGGATCCCCCAGTCAGAGCTGGTTAATGTGGCTCGGGAAAGGGAAGTTTGGGGTCCCCTGCTGGAGCTGCTCCCCCCGCGACCCGACACCGGATAAGCGGACAAAGATGGATGGATGGATGGATGGATGGATAGATGTTCTGTATGTTAAAAAATATAAAACAATAAAAAGTTGATCTAAAGCACAAAAACGGTGAAAATAACCACTGGATGGGAAAATGGTGTTTTACAATTACAGTGAATGCACCACGAGGCTGGCGAGGCGAGCAACATAACATCATGACTGTGTTTTTCAGACGATGGCAGCTACAGTCCGGTGTTACACCGTTTAGCTGTAAACATTTTAAGTTACCTGCTGCTAAGTGTAGTGTTGACTGGCCTCCTGTGCGGCAATGTTTCAGTTCACTGTAACGTCCGTTTTCGGAGCATCAGAAAGAAGCGCAGGCATCTAAGTGGCACCTAAATATGGCACCGAAATCTGCGTTGCTATTTGGTCCGGTAGATAACGGTCGTTAAGGCACCGGGTTTCGGACTAGGCACCGGGTCTCGGACTAGTTTGCAGGTACGTACTACTCTTTGGCGGTGTGTGCAGCGTGCCTGTTGTTTTGTTTCCGGTCCAGCTAGATCTGGTGTGGTGTTGTAGTTTTTCTAATGTTACTAGTTGTTGCAACAGCATGTGAAAAAACGACAAAGTTTGCTGGGCCAAAAAGAACGTTAATCTCGCGATAAAAAAATTTACGCCGTTAAAATGGGTTTGCGTTAACCATAGACTAGCGTTAACGATATATAAAAAATATATATATATATATAAAATGGGTATATATATATAACCATTTAGTTATATATATATATAAATTTATTAAAATAAAAATAAAATGAATGAAGACATGCATAGCAAATTGCACAACTTTAGCTTGACATCTTTTTTCTCCTTTTTGTTTTGGGAATTTTAGACCTTTATTTGTATAGGACAGATGCAGACATCAAAGGGGAGAAAGAGGGGGAATGACATGCAGCAAAGGGCCACAGATCAGAGTTGAACCTGCGGCTGCTGCATCGACGAGACAACCCTCTATGTGCGCACGCTCTACCAGGTGAGCTAGCCAGGTGCCCTTTAGTTTGACTTCTGTTTAGTTTATTTACTCTATATACATCATTAATGTGGCATAATAAGTCACAGTAAAAAATGTTGACCATACAATTCTTTATTTGTTCATTATTATTTCTTGCATTTTTTTTGCAAACTTACATGCTATGCACAAGTTTGCGGTGCCTAACTTCAACAGTTCCACAAAGGCACCCCTTTAGCTGCCATACAATCATATACAATAGCACTCTGTTCATGAAACATGAACATTCCTGCACTTTTCCTTTGAGCCAGCAGAGAGAAGCAGAGTCAAACATAGCTGGGGTTTGTGCACAGAGCTGAGAATACTCAACAGCTTGAAGCAGAGCTCAGTATTACAGGACCAGCTGGGTTTAATGCTGTTATGGAGTTAGAAAAGAATCTTCAAAGCAACAAACCTGAATTTGAGAAGAGTTTCTTCTGTTTGCCTTTAGCTTCCCTTTATGTTGGATTTTGATTTTGACCGACCCGTCTTGTGTCAGGTTTTCACACATAAACAACATTTTTGGTGTAATGAGCTTTTTGTCCAGGTGTGTAGAACTACTACACAAAAAAAAAGAAGTAAGGGGTACCAGAACTTGACTTAAGGTGTCCAGTCACCCAAATTACGTGAAATAAATAAATAATTGGAATACCTGTGGCATCATCCCATATTTTCAGCAGGATGTCCCTCACCTTCCTCTTTCTTTGTGTTGGCGTTCTAAACTGCGGTGGATTTCTGAGGACTATGGTTAACTGCTATGGTTAAATCCAGATAGCTAGCTAGACTATCTGTCCTATCTGAGTTTTCTGTTGCCCGACTAAAACTACTTTTGAACGTACACACGTTCCGCCAAAACATCTTCCTTTCAGAGGCTATTTTGCAGAGGCACCGTTGCTCCGTCCGGCGCTTAGCACCGCCCAAGAGGATTGTCATTGGTTTAAAGAAATGCCAATAAACCAGAGCACGTTTTTCTCCCATCGCAGAATGCTGTGTGGACTAGCCAGGCCCTCCTCCGCAGCACTGTGTAGGAAGGTCTGGCTACACAAGACTACCTCACAGCAAAAAGGTGACAAGAGGGTTCAGGCTTCTAAGCGAGCCTGAGCCCTTTTGTGTGGAGTGCATGTTCTCTCCGTGTCAGCGGGTTTCTCCGGCCCGTACCATGAATGGTTGTCTGTCTCTCTGTGTCACTGGCCCAGGGTGTAGGCCTACCCTACCTCTCGGTCCCCCGTGACCCTCTAAGATGGATAGTTTTCACAGTGAAGTCACTAAATTATCCAGACTTTCTGTTGAAATTAGTGTCAATTTATGCTTTGAGCATCCCAAATGCAATTCCATTCTCCTATTAATTTCATGTGCAATAGTGGAGGCAGAAATCTCAGAGATACCATAGACCTCAACATCATCAAATGAAGCTAGCTGGCTAGATACACTAAGGTGAGTAAAAAAACCAAAAAAAAAATTATTTGGGTGAAAGCTACAGTGAAGCTGTTCACTGACACCGCTGTTAAGTTGCATAAGATGAATGTAAGGTATGTGCAAATATATATGGCAAGCTTTACAAGAACAAAAGCTTTGGAATTTACTGTACTATGGAATAAGATTTGTGGCAATATATTCAAACCAAACTTCACTACTTGTTTGTGAAATCGTCGAATGGTCTTTTACTTGTTTGATAATATGTCCTACTGTTACAGTTCCCCCTGCTTCTTTCTCCCTGATCAGTGTTTTGCTCTCTATGTCAGCTTTGCGGTTACGCTCACAGATCTCTCTTTTGCGCCCATCGGACTTTTTGTTTGCAGTTCTGACACAAACCTCTCGCATGGGTTTTCCAAGGGTGCCTCCCTATTGGCTAATAAGTTTTTGGGTGCACTTGAGTGACAGCTCAGTGCCTGACCAGACTGTTCAGTGCAGCTAGCATGCGTTTGTAGGCAACAGACACCCTAAACAGTGGCACTACTGGATTCCTACAAGAGCAATAAAGAGAAAGTATTGATAATATACTGTATGTTGATGTGATGTATTTTGCTCAAGATGGTAAGCATCTGTCAACAACCCGTAGCTCCTATGGCGCCATTGTGATGCTAACAAGCACTCACCCGCCGTTAGCATTCCTTTGACTGCCATTCATTTTGACGTCACTTTGACAGCGAATAACTTTACATCTAAAGCGTTTAAAGACTTTATTCATCCATTGTTTATTTCTCATTGAAATATACAAATTCTCATATAAAAGGTTCAATTACCTTGTATCTCACGTAATGGCGATTGTGTCAAATACCACGCGACTTACTATCGCACAGTAGAGGAATTACCATATAGTACAGGAGAAGTTCGCAGGCAGTTTTGACTTTCATTAGCTGTTTAAGTTTAATTACTAATGTTAACTAGCATTTTAATAATAATAATTACCCTGTGTAATAATAATTACCCTGTGCTCATGTTATCTCCTTACATATACCTACGCTCGCCGTCTCTGTAAGCTTGGGAATGATTGACATTTCTCTTGGCACAGCTACCAGAAGACTTACAACTTTCAGACAGGTTTCTCACGTCACATTTACATCGTCTCTCTCAGTTGGAGGCTGCACAGTAACACGCTCACCGGAAAAGTGCTTCTAATAACCTTCACTAGTCTCCGTCGGGATCTGTTGGTCCATTTTATATGCTGTCTATGATTGCTAGCATGGATATATTATGTTGTTTTGTTGCGTTAGGTCACAAAGTAAAGCTTTGTTATGGAAGCTAGCATTTAACATTAGCTAACTGCTAACTCTAACGATTGATAGCTGAGTAGCCCACTGTAGGCTACTGCTACTGTGTGTGTGTGTGTGTGTTTGTGTGTGTGTGTGTTATTCAAGTATTTTATGAAGTGCAAATCACAACAGCAATTCGAAAAACGCAACAACAAATCATAAAACACAACGGCAAATAGGAAAACAAAATGGCAAATCATAAAACACAACAGCAAATAGAAAAACAAAACGGCAAATATGAAAACACTTCAACAACTCATAAAACACAATGGCAAATAGGAAAACACGACAGCAAATACGAAAACAAAATGGCAAATAGGAAACCACAACAGCCAATAGGAAAACAAAACAGCAAATATGAAAACATAACGGCAAATATGAAAACAAAACGGAAAATATGGGGTGGGGGGGTTTGGGGGAGGGTGGGACTTTGGTTTGAAATACGAGCTTTTTTTCTGCTGGCTTGACAGCTGATTGGTTGGTTGTTGTCATGGAGATGACAGGGCGGGAACGGGAGGAGGTTGAACTGGAATAAAAAGCCAGGCAGAGAGAGTTTGTGATGGAGAGCGGAGCTGAGCAGTTAGCACTGCTGCATGATGCCAGGTCGGTGTGAAGTCAGAATGGCTCTGCTGCTGCTGCTGCTGCTGTTGCTGCTGTCTCCTCTGTGAGTCTCCTGTCTGTCAGTGTGGATGATGGAGGCGGAGGTGGAGAGCTGCTGGCTCAGGCTGCTCCTCCTGCTCTGTTTCGTGACTCTGCACAGCTCGGCCATCGAGACCGGTAAGACTTCAGCCCGCTGGGAACAGTTGTTACTCACCGCTAAATGACGTTGTTGAATGCGACGCACTCGGGAAAAGTGCGCCCAGTTCCTGCCTAACGCTGTGATTGCGATGAGTGTGTGGTAGAGTTAGCTATTGTTTCAGACAGAGAGAGCAGTAGGACTAGTTTTATAACTGGAGCAAAGTTTATCTTCTATTTCTGTTTTTTGACTCAAAGTCTAATCATGTACAATTATCTGAAAGAAGAAATAGTGAATGTTATAACATTTGGATTAGGGCCACATGTAAAACATGTATTTGAGTTCTGAGTTTAAACTCAGAATTCTAAGTTTAAAGTTCTCAGAATTCAAATATAATTTTCACATGTGGGCCCTAATCTTCTTCCTTAATATTGAGATAATCCTACATGATAATTACTGCACTATTGTATCACCCACCCCCATCTAGTAGTAGTAAAACTAGAAGTAGCCTATATAGTGCATTGATAGTAAGGAAAGGTAACAAAAGTAGTAGCGAGTGTGAGTGACAAAAGTATTGTTGTGTATGCGATGTGAAATATAGCTCAAGATGCATGCCAACATCTTTATTCCACACATCATACTCATTATTGTCTAATTATGCATGTGAGTCAAAGTATTGTTTTGTGATAATGTGGTTTAAGAGGATGACACCCCAGGCAAAACCATAATTTTTCAATTTTGAGTTTTTGGGCTATTTTGCTTCTGTAGCATCTCTTCTTTCAGACTATTGGGAAAAAAACACATCCAAAATACACATTTAGGTGTTTATTTTACTACACTTTGTCTATTTGCACCTGCAGATTTCTCCTAAATTCACAAAAAAAATTAGCATTAGATAATGCCTCTTTTGCCTATTTAAACATACCGTATGATTTCCCGAAAAATTGTAATGCAAAAATATGTCTTAATGTAACTGTGGAAGTGTCATGTTGATATCTGTTAGTTAAAATGTTTACCCCAATCACTTGTAATGTCTTGCAAAATGTGTGGAATTTTATAATCCATATCTTTAAAGGCTGTTTTCTCTAAAGGAGATTTTCTCAAACTCTGAGTCAGAAATCTCCACTTCAGTAGCACTTACTGTACAAACTTTACAGTTTCACTCCTATCTATATTCTTTTTATTATAATTTTTGGGGCTTTTTCCGACTTTAATAGATAGGACCGCTATGGTGAGAAAGAGGTTGAAGACATGCAGGAACTCTTCACAGGTCAGACTCAAACCCTGGACCTCTGCGTCGAGGCATAAGTATATGTGCGTATATGTACCTGGCTTTTTCCAATGTTTAGATTTGTCTTCTGGCAATGTATGCACATTAGCACATATTTAACAATATAATGCATCATTTCCATATTTAAACATAACATTTCAGAAAACTTGAAATACAAAAGATTTTTGTCTTAATGTAATCAACTGGGGACGTTTCATGGTGATATTTATTAGTTTTTTTTTCTATTCTCCTGGGGTGTCTCCCCTTAAATGCAGATAAAGCATTCTGAAGTCTTACTGCATTAGAATTTCAACTAAAATTAATGCATGCTTGATTATCACTATATGAATCACATGACCCACGCAAAATGTTCATTTCATGGGAGTAGGACGCCTGGAACATGAGAGCCAATGGATAGCTGCTGTGTAAACATCAAACCACCACAGGCCCTTTAAATCACTTCTAAAACTAACTCTAAATTTTTCATTTATCATTTGTTTGATTAAAAACAAATTCAAACTACATTATTATTATTGTATTGCTATGGTTATATGATCAAATTATGTTAAAGTTATCGGTCAAGTGATTTGATCAATAAGTAAATAATAAACTAAATACTAAGTTTAAATAAAATGGATACAATACACTAAGTTTTGGCAACATGACAACATATACAGTGAAATAACAGAAATGTGTGGACCATCCCAGGGTTACTTTTAGAGCTGTGTATTGGCAAGAAAGGCGATACGATACGTATCACGATACATGGGTCACGATTCAATATATTGCAATATATTTAGATACTGTGCGTAAGGCGATATATTGGGATTTTTTTTAAAGTATAATTTTAGAAAAACTAATATTTAAAAAAAAGACATGATGTTCATAAAAGTCAAAGAAGATTACTTTAGGTAAACAATTCAGTACACAGAAAATCAAACTGCCAGTTTGGGATTGTGGTTCACAAGTTCTTTGTGAGCTAATGTTTATATGCTAAAGTAGGCCAAAGTTCAGCTACAGCTACATTGTTAGCTTCTAGCAAAAAGTCAGGCCCTGCTAGGCACTGTTAGGCAAGGACACTAGTGGTGTGTCTCAGCACAGCCATCTAGCGGTAGGGGGTTTAAACACAACATAAACGTGAATCACTGTCTGACATGAATATTTTTGAACATTAAAATAAATAAATAATAATCGATATTGCCTTTTTGCAAATCGATACAGTATTGCAAAATAAAATATTGCGATATTCAAGTGTATCGATTTTTACACACCTTTAGTGTTTATATTGAGGTAGCTGTCACGTTAATACCTTCCTTGTATTAGACCGTTATGGCCAATGTTGCAAATGATTTAGCATTGTTATATGCTAGGATTTTTTTTTTAAATGTTGCATCTCTGTAATATAGGTAATCCATTTTTAAAATATCTAATTTTCAAGACAAATTGTGACAACCCATCTCAGGGGGAAGCAACATGAAGGAGAAAATGTTCAAATAAAGTTTATTATGTATAGTGAAATACAAGAAAGTGATGTAGAGAGAGCTGCAGTGTGCTGGCTGAGAGAGTGTGTGAGGCAGGCGCCACGGATTGGATCGGACCAGTTAGTTAATCGGAAGCTTCCTGAAACCAAAAAAACAAAAGCCCGGTACACAGAACACTACGTAGATCATAACACACATATTCCGGTCTTTTTCTCTTTATACGATTTTTCTTTAAAAAAGTCTTCTAAAAAAATTCCCAATCAATCAATCAGACTTTATTTATATAGCACTTTTCATACAAAGTGCTTCATACAATATCCTCACCCCACACACACACAGACA
Organism: Perca flavescens; assembly: GCF_004354835.1. Classification (NCBI taxonomy): domain Eukaryota; kingdom Metazoa; phylum Chordata; class Actinopteri; order Perciformes; family Percidae; genus Perca; species Perca flavescens. The sequence continues at coordinate 6,359,056 of NC_041334.1, forward strand.
CAGATATCCACACATAACACAATATCCTCCCCCCCTACACACACACACACAGATATCTACACATCACACAATAAACCCCCATAAATCGACAAAAATTAATTCATTAAAAACAGGAACCGAGGCTGGAAATGCCATCATAAGTGAGGAAACATCAGAGGCATGACCCATTAGACCAGTTTATTCATGTTGATCACTCTACTGTTTATAAAGTTGGTTTGGCGTACAGAAACACTGAACTGAATCACTTTTAAGTGTAAAGTGATATAATGTGTTGAGTCACCGGTGTTGGAACAACACATGGATGGACAGTGAGGCTGCTGCCCTTTTCCACACAATGCTGTCTCCCGTGTGTCACCCAGACCTTGACCCTCACCCGCCCTCGGGGTATGCTCTCTGAAATGGATTCCATTTACAATGATAGCATTTTTAAAAGAGTTGGATTTTCAGCCTGCAAAAATCTTTACTGGGGACTTGGCGTCCTCTGGTCAGCCATGTTTTGAACAGTGTCCCCTGAAGCTTTGTATTTACTTGTGCGGTGCAAAAGGGGATGAGCTGTTTCCCACCAACAGGGGCTCCCTGGCTTTGGGACATTCCTGGAGGTCAGTGCGGGAGGATCTAGTTGTCTCCCAGGGAAACAGAGCTAATAAACTCCAGGGGTGGTCGTAAATTTTCTCATTATTTGGCCTGCGGCCCAGAGGCAGGGGGGCGGTGGGTGGTGGGTGGCTGGATGGGGGGGGGCACCCGGATCTGCCTACCCATCTGGCCTGATACTGCCTGTGGATGAGCACTAGGGCTGCACAATATATGGTCTTTTTATAGTCATCACGATAGACACTCTAGACACTTTTGTGTTAGTTTGAAAGAAAATTTCAGTAGAGAACTACACTTTAAAATGTAACCGTTCTTCTTTTTTAGTGCTGCCTTTTATATTCAATTCAATTCTCAATTTGTTCAATAAAAGAATGTTGGAAATAATTTTCTTCTACAAGCAATGAGTATGTTTACATGCACACTAATATTCCACTATTATTCCGAATGTGACAATATTTCAAATTTGATACAGGTCATGTAAACAGCATATTCCGAATTAGGCCTTTTTCCAAATATAAGACGTGGGATATTCCAATATTATTCGGGTTTTAGAGGCATTGTTTGGAAATGTATACATTCAGTCAGGGTTTTTACTGCAGTTTACGGTCAGCTTTGTGCGTTGCTATGGTTGCTGTACACAAACCAACCGGCCAACAGTTTGCAAGGCTGTAGACCCGATAAGAAGGAGAAACAGCTAATTTGAAACATTATCAAAGACTTGGATATCAACAGGTTTTTGGATATGAGCAAACATCGCTATGCCGACCTTTTCAAGAAGCTGGTTGAAGGAATGAAAGAGGGAGGCTGTGTTCGCACGTTCCAACAAGTCCTCCACCGCTGGAAAACTATGAAGAAATGGTATTTTGCACGGCCGGACAGGAATATTAGTGGAATAATTCACGTTCATTGTTACATTCATCATGTTAACAGCTTAGTCGGAATATCGTTTTTTTCAGAATAAGGGCCAAAACCGGAATATTATGTGCATGTAAACGTAGTCACTGTGTTGTATTTTAGCAGAATACTGAAAGCAGCAGAAATGCAGAACTGAGTACACTTAAAATATTTGTATATTTACCGCAAGTAATATCGTTATCGCGATATTAAACAACGTTTTGGCAGATCGCATATTTTCCTACTATCGAGCAGCCCTAATGAGCAGTGAGCTGCTTCTCAAACCATCCCAGGGCTGATTTAGCAGCACTGCTGTGTGTGAGTCAGCGTGTTGAAGACAAACTGTATGGCAAAACAACTCCCAGCTTATTCTATAGCATCACTGGAGGTTTCTTTTTAGCTTTGAAATCTCTAGTCATCCAGGTCATAGTATATCTAAGAAGTAGGCTACCAAGTCAAGGGCAACTGGGTCAGCTTTAGGTTGCTTTCAAAATGAACACCGGTGCGTTTGGCCAGATGGTCCGGTTGGTTTGGGCTGGTGTGAAAGCTCATCTAAACTCTGGTGCAGTTCAAACAAACAAACTCTGCAGCAGAGGATTGGTAACAAAATTGGTGAAAAATAGTGAACCTTTCCTTAAACATTAAAATAAAAACAGATAAAATAACGTATCAACTTAGGATTGATATCATCAAACTTTGATCATCATCAAGGCGACGGACAATGGTTTAACCATAGAGAACTCTTGTGGAGTGAAAATAATAATAAAACGTGATGAATGGAGATGTGATGTTGCTTCATATGGACTCATATATTGTTTTCGCCACTCATTAATGACTTGTGTGCCCCTACCAATCAGTAGTCTTACACTCACACACTAACACTTTACAACAGCCCAAAATATAAGCTGGGTTGGCATGGTTGCCAAAGCCTTTTTGCCCGTTATGTCAAGATTCTGATCAGAGTGTTTTTCCTGTTCACAACTAAAATGTCTAATTACCTGGCTAACAGGCTTCTGCACTTTGGCAAGAACAAGGCTGAAAAGTTCCCTTTGTGATCAATGATATCAAATATTTTTAAAAAGCCAAACACCGTCATCTGTTAACATGAGAGATGTTCCTATACCAATATCACTACAGGAAAAGTCTAAAATACTGGTATCGGTATCGGCGAGTACTGGAATTTATGCCCCGATCCAATACCACGTAATTTATCCCTGAAGAAAATCTACTTTAAAGTAGTTCATTCCTGTTCTTTTTACATTATGAATGACTGTCAAACTGGATAGTAAAAGAAAGTTCTATGGCATTCATTGTTTGTAGCAATCATATAAAGATAGCAATCATATCACATCCATACAGGGATAGTATCGGATCACTACTCGGGATCAGCCGATACCCAAGTTCAGGAATTGATATCGGGAAGAAAAAAATGGTATCCATCTCTAGTTCTCCTTATGGAAATGCTCCATGTGTCAGCTTGTCTCTGAGGATTCTGTCCCTCTCTTGTTAGTGAACGTGGTGGACTTCTGTGGCCAGACGATCCGGGATGACGGCATGATCGTCAACTCGCACCAGGAATCCAAGAAGTACTACTTTGTGACCATGGGGACTGACTGCCATCTAACCATGCAAGCCAGCTCCCCTAAAGACAAGGTCCAGTTCCACTTCCGCTTCTTCCTGGTCTACAGTTTGCTACGAGTGGCCCCCCTGAGCCCGGCGCCTCTCTTCCCAGAGTCCCCTCGGGGCTCCGCCCCTCTCAACCCCAGACTGGAGCCCACCACCGGTGAGAGCTCGGGGGACCCGTGTCATGCCGGCTCGTATGTTCAGTTCTATGACGGATGGGACAGGAGCTCGCCGCCCCTCGGGCCTCCTCTTTGTGGGAAGAGCCCGCCCCGGCCAGTGTTGTCCACAGGAAACTACCTGACCCTGAGGCTGGTGACCCGGGGGACTCAGCCCAGAGTCGACTTTGTGGGGGACTTCACCTCCTTCAGACTGGGTAAGCAAGGCTACATTGATATTGCCACGTTTTCGTTTAAAAAAATGAATATCTTTTGCTATGTTTACATATTTATATATATACTTGCATTCCCCCTGCTCTGGCATTTTAGAGCCCCTAAACCGGAGACATTTGGAAACACTTCTGAGCCGTTTTGGTTTGGGATCTGCGGGGTTGTCTTGTAGTCTCGGCCGCAAACGGAGGCCTTTGGCAACACCGACACTGACGCCAATGTTTCACCGCCTGATTGGGTCACAATGTCTCGTTCTCTGAGACTGAGCTAATAACATTACCATGACAACTACCAGCAACGCGGAGAGTATACATTCCGCCTCCTAATGTTACTATCAGTTCAACAACAGACAGCTGGTACGTTAATCAGCCTGTAAAGCAACAGAGGTTTCAGATGTTTGGATGACTTTTTGCACTCTTCACCAAGTGCATGAGAAATAACGCGTATTCGTGCTGCAATATTCCGGCCAATGGTTTCATGTATTCCACAAGAAAGCTTTGAAAATGCTTTATGCAGATGAAAATGCATTCATGTTTGTTAGCCCTCAAAACTAGCTGCTTTGTTTACAGTAAAACTCATAACTCAAACAGCCATATTTTCCTTTTGCTTTAAAGCTTCAGTGTGTAACTTGTTTTATATTAATGAACGTCCATTACATTCAAATGAGTTACAAATGAGTTGCTACAAAGCTAATTAAGACTATCAGCTCCACACAACTCTCTCTGTATTTCTCAGTATGGCTATGTTCAGAAGATTGGGTCGTCCGTTGACTTTCCCGCGCAGAAACTCAAGTGAAGATAATGACCTCTTCTGAAGAACCCATCATGTTTTTTTTAATCCTCCGTGTCCTCCTTGGTTACAAGCAACTGCGTGGAGGAGGAGGGGTGGGGGTGGTGCGGGATCACGGAAGGCTTGTATCATGTGGACATGCCGACAGTGTTGTTGTCATTACTTAGAATTCCTCAGGGGGGAGACAGAAACTACGCACTATAGCTTTAAATCTCAAACAAAGACCTTTCCTTCCTTCCCTTCCCTACAATGTTTATGGCTAACTCAGATCCTTCCTCTCTTACCCTGATCCCTTAATTGTTATCTTCCCCTTTAGGTTTTAACCATTCCGAGTGCAGCAATGAGCCCTATTTCACCTGCAGAAATGGGAAGTGTATCCCTCTAAGTCTTGTGTGTGATGATAAAGGCATTGACAACTGTGGGGATGGAAGTGACCTGGAGGAAAACCTGACAACGGGTTGTAAAGGTCAGTTAAGGGATGATGAGGTGACATTTGTGATGCTGATGTTTAAAGATACCGTCCCTGATTTTATTACAGCATGCTCAAAATCTTTTTGCAACATCTTTAAAAATCTGTCGTTCATCAGCAGGTCAACTTTTACTTCCTGAACCTCCGCCGCCAATAGGAACCCCACCCCCACCTTTTGTGAATCCACCCACAGTGCCGATTCCTACACATATCAACTGTGGCATGCCAAACAGCGCTCCTAGTCATGAGTCTGTAACAGGTGAGTGGCCACTGTGACATAATGGGCCCTATTTTAAAGGTCCCATGACATGCTGCTTTTTGGATGCTTTTACATAGGCCTTAGTGGTCCCTTAATACTGTATCTTAAGTCTCTTTCCCAAAATTCAGCCTTGGTGCAGAATTACTGCCACTACGAGCCAGTCCCACAATGAGCTTTCCTTAGGATGTGCCATTTCTGTGTCTGTAGCTTTCAATGCTATTGAGGAGGAAAGAGGTGGGGCAAGGTGGAGGGTGGGGTGGGGGGGGGGGGGGGTGTGGCCTTGACAAGCTTGCGGCCACGGTTGTAGCTCTATTTCCTCATGGGCGGGCGGTCCGTGCGCCAGCCGCATAGTTCAGAAAGGTTGTACTTAGTGTCTTAATTAATCATAGGTGTGTTTCGGGCGCTCAATGTTGTTTTAAGCCCCCAACGTCTCGAGCCTAGGCACATTTTACTGATGCTCGGTTAAAATAACAACGAAATGCTGCGTTATTGACCTTAGACCAGGTTTTTGTTGGTCAATGCCGCGATCGCTTTCCGCTGCCTCGAGCTGGGCGCTGGACGGGAAATTGACAGCTGCGTTGGTCTTAAACTAGCAAAGATACTTGCGTCAGGCTTTGTGCTGCGCCGGGTACAAGATAGGGCTAAATAGATATTTATTAATTCAACCAGTAGAAACACTCTCCACCGGCTATGTCCTGCAGTCGGCTGGTTGGTAAACTAATTAACTAAAGGCCCATTTGGATGCAAAGTAGTCCTGCTTACTGCCAATAAAACTAATGGTGGTGACCATTGAGTTGTTAATTTCACCTAAAGGCTCGTAAACCAATAAATGGTGATGTATTCTCACGGCAGAGAGCAGCCTTTTGAGTGATCTGTCTCTATTCCAGCGTCACAGGTGCAAACACAGACTCTCACAGAGTCTGGGCCAGCCGGTCAGCTTCTGATTGCTTTTAGGGCCCGGCCAACTCTGGCCTGAGAACACAGCTATTCTTCTGTTCTGACTGTTCAAATGAGAGCGGCAGAAGCGATTCACATTCGCCTGCTGTACAAATTGCCAGCTGTTTCCTGAGTTCCATTTCAATGCACCCAGGTCAGCCCACAGTGAGGGTCCACAGGCTGGAAGAATAGACAGACAGATTCAGTAGCCACTTGTTAGCTGTGGTTGAATTTCTTTGTAAATACTGGGCATCTAAACAGTCAGTGGGCTCCAGGCATATCAACATGTAATTTATTGCACAGTAAGTATCTTAAATGACTGTTACAGCCAACCTCTATGAACTACATCAGGGGTGGCGAACCTGTGGCTCTTGAGCCACATGCGGCTCTTTGCCTGCTCCTTTGAGGCTCTTACTGTGTGGCTGGGGGCTGTGTTATTGGTAGATTTTTTTTTTTACTTTTTGAAACATTTCAGATAAGTTTAAAAAAAAAAAAGCATTTGAATGATGCATTTGCCAATTATTTTAAAAGAAAAAATAATGCAGCAGAGTTTTTTTTTTTATGGACAGATTCTGCAACCTGAGGAAAAAAAGCGGCCACAGATTCCTCATTAACCCTTTTACTGCTGATTGTTTGAAAGCCCCTCTAGTGACAAATGAGTGAAAGACTGGCCAAAACAGAGTACAACCAGACCTAAAAAGGATTGTGGATAACAAAGACTGTCAGGTTTCCCACTGAGTCAATCTAAGTAAGAAAAAAAAACCCTATGAAAACTGCTATGTATTATGACTTTCATTAGATCTGGAAGTCACTGTTGCTGTTGTAATATGGACGTGCATGTGTTGTGTGGCTTTTTGCTATGGTGCGTGTTTTTTTGTGGCTCTTTATGCTGAACTGGTTGGCCACCCCTGAACTACATCTACAGTATGTCAGGACAAATAAACAGATTTAGATATAGAGCTGGGCAATATCATATATCACGATATTCTTGACCAAATACATCAATGTCGATATTGCGGCGATAATGTTGGGTTGACAATTGGTGTTAACTTTATTTTATTATATCTCTTTACATAAATATTTTCTTCTACTACTATGGGCTAACAGTTAACATAGAAACTAACCCTCTGTAATAGACAGTAGGCTATATGGCTATGCTGCCCTTTTACAACTTGACCTACTTTCACTTAACTATACGAGGAGCAAAGTCAATCAGATGTCTGATCTGCGTAACGACAGTACAGTGGGACGTTTGCCTTCAACAGAGCGACAGTAATAACCTAATATACCATCATTACTGAGATTAAACTACATTCTTGGTTATGTTTACACTGAATAACGCTTTCAATAAACAGAAACATAACTCTTGCAGCGCACATGAACAGATGCGCAATATTAGCTCACACATAAATAGCACCTTCGTGAATTAGCCTACTGTTGCTAACGTACATTAATTTACGACCATCGGCACAATTCTATGCCATAGCGAGTTGTCTTTTCCATATTGTTGGATTGTTGCTGTTTATAGCAGGGGTCTTCAACGTTTTTTAAGACCAGTAACCAGGGGCAGATTAAGGTGGTCAGGGGCCCCTAGGCTGCTCTTTGTGTGAGGCCCCCCCTTAATCATTGTGCTTTACTGGAAAAATGTATTTAGTGCCATACATGGTCCACATGCAAATAATAATAATAATAATTTTAACTGAAACACACACACACACACACACAACCACTACCACCACACCACATAGGTAAAATGAGAAAACTACATCATAAAACTAACATCAACAGAGATGTAAGTGGAAAGAATACCAGATATTATCCTCTGCCACCACAGCACCAAAACAATTACAATGAAAATGTAACTAAACAGCAAAGCAGCAGAATATCCTGGATTCACAGTTCAACAGCAAGCTGGTAATCACTTTTATCTTTATAAAACAACAGGTAGGCTACAGCATCTGCAGCAGTGCAGAACACCTGGTTTTACTGAGGCAAAATCACAACATCACTACCAGTGGTGGAAGAAGTATTCAGATCTTTTACTTCATTAAAAGTACTAATACCATACTGTCCTGCATTGAAAATGTTACTTAAGTAAAAGTATGTAAGTATCATCAGGAAAATGTACTTGAAATATTAAAAGTGAAAATACTGAATGTTGAAAAATCCTCATATTTCTTAAACAAACCATCCAGTACTGTCAATCAACTAGTGGTCTATTCATCTCAGCTGACTTGTAGGCCGTTATATTGTTGGCTAGTTTAGTTTAGAATCAAACATCACATTTTATAAATTACATGTGTTTTGTGTGCAGAAATCTTAATGTGTAAAGTAACTAGTAACTAAAGCTGTAACAGATGAATGTAGTGGAGTAACTAAAGTAACTAGTAACTAAAGCTGGAACAGATGAATGTAGTGGAGTAACTAAAGTAACTAGTAACTAAAGCTGTAACAGATCAATGTAGTGGAGTAACTAACGTAACTAGTAACTAAAGCTGTAACAGATCAATGTAGTGGAGTAACTAACGTAACTAGTAACTAAAGCTGTACCAGATCAATGTAGTGGAGTAAAAAGTCCAATATTTCTCTCTGAAATGTAGCGGAGTAGAAGTAGAAAGTGGCATGAAAAGAAAAGACTCAAGTACAGTACTAGAGTACATGTACTTAGTTACATTCCACCACTGATCATTACTGAGACACAAACCACTGTGCAATAATAAATAAAAATAAAAAAACAGCAGCAGCAGCACATAACACTGTTATTAACAACAATAATGAAACAGCAGCACAACATGTAGGCTACATATTGTTGCATAATCATCACGCCTTTAGAATTTTTTTTTAGAATTCAGATGCAGGATCCGAGTTATAGGTAGTAGCAGGGACAGACTGGGACCAAAAATTGGCCCTGGCATTTTGGCCCAGACCACACCACAGAAGATCACAAATTCCCCCCGTCCTTGCTCTCCCCTGAATGTGTATAGCAACTCCTACTCCTTAAAACTATTAACGCCATGTAAGGGGTAAGCAAGAATCATTGAGAGTTGACACATTAAATACAAAAAAGTGCCATTTATTAAAAACTGTATACTCCTCATGAATCATAAAACTATATATATATATATATATATATATATATATTAACATTTCACGACTGAAGAGGCCCTGTGCTTTAATTTCAAGAGGTCTAGCATGAGTTTTTGTCTGCCAATGCACATAGAAAAGCTACAATTCTCATTAAGAAAGTTTGCATGATGTGCAAAGTTTATCTAGGCTACTTTAAGGACACAAATGCACAAGCACAAGCTTAAGGTTTGATGAACCTTAAGGTGGTGTTTTGCTTATTATTAAGATGTAGGCTACTTTGTTGAATGAAAGGTAGGCTAATATAGCCTAATAATAATAATAAAACGGTGAGAAAATGATCAGTCAAGACTCAGATACCCGCGCACGTTGCCAAACTAATGCAATGATACAGTATAGCATGCCTATTTCTTTTATTGTTGTAGTGTTATCATCAACAGTTTGTCCACCACTCAGTTTTATCAAGGGGTTAAGTGTTTTAAGGGGAGTTGTGTTTACCGCAGCCGGTTGTAGCCTCACTCCCTCATCTCTGTCCCTCTCCTCCTGAGTCTCCACCTCACTGTGCATGTCACTGTAGCCGACACCAGCACCACTATCATCGGCCACGGGAGCTGATGAAGGTCCTGCTACTGGCCAAAACATCTCTGTCCATTTGACACATTTGGCAGCGTTTTTTTTCTCACGCAGCTTCTCAGCACCTCCTTTGCGTTTCTTCTCCATGATCTCTATTACTGTTCTAGCCTGGCAGATGCACACCTGAAACTGCATGCAGGCAGAAATCCCAAAGAGGGTGCTGTTTAAAGATATGTTGTCCTCTTCATTGTCTTGGTTAACGTTATCCTCACCTAGCGCCACTTCACAGTTAGCTGCTGCATCGCTTTGGACTGTTGTTCTTCATGTCTGTATCCCCAACAGTAGTCGGTACGCATACGCGTCCGCAAGGCTATGCATCACTACGCTTCGGCCGCCATTATGCGTCGATGCGTAGCCAAATGTGTCGTCCTAGTTTTTGATACGCGACGCGCCGGTGCGCACAAAACTATGCGTTGTCGGTGGGGGCGACACTGCATGAATTGTAGTAGTGCCCTATATGTAAATATAGGATACTATATTCTACATTATCAAAAAATATTGAATCAACTTAGCAGAGCAAATTCATCAAACATAGGACTACTGAGTCACATTTTTTGGTATGTATCAATGTTCTGTGTGTGTCTATGCTGTATGCCCTCCTCAAGAGGCTGAAATAGCTTACAGCAGGAGAGAGAGAGAGAGAGAGAGAGACCCAAATGTATTTATATATTTTTAAAACCTGCTAAACTTGCTAAATGTATTGGTCAGTGCTACCCAATTGTAGTACACTGTACTGGTGGGGAAACAATAAAATAAAAAAAAAAATAAACAATAAAAAGAAGTCAGCCAGCCAGCTGCTCCCTGACGAGAACCACTCTCCTGGAGGGTCTGGCTCTGCCGACCGAACACCGTGGAGCACTCTGCTGCCCCCTGTTGCGTGGGCGGTGTATTGCATTTCACGCATCGTCCGTGACGCTTGCGTCTACTTGCGTCCGCTGTTTTAGACTATGAAAGGGAGCGCGTTGCTCGCGTTGCTAGTTCGCGTTGCTCGCGTTGCTCGCGTTGACTCTGTAACGGCCCTTATGGACTAGTCCATTTCAATTTGAAAGTAGGGGGTGTATGGAGAAAAATAGTCTATGTGTTATTTTTGACTAAAGTGTTTTTTGGCCAGCCCAGAGTCAATTGAAAAAACAATGGGCCAATTAAAAAATAAATGTTTCTTATGGGCCAATTTTTCGCGCTGAAGTAAATTCAAAATAATAATAAATTGTCTGGCTAATCCGGGGCCCCTGCACACGTGGGGCCCCTAGGCTGCAGCCTCAAAAGCCTGTGCATTAATCCGCGCCTGCCAGTAAACTTACCTACAGGCCAGTAAGCAGAGGGGATTTGTATTTGCTAATAATATGTTGGATTCATGTCAAGACTTTTTAATTTTTGAAAAAGACTTGACTTAACAATAATTAATAATTAATCATTTGGAGGCCGCCCTGCATTGACTCTGAGGACCCCCTAGGGGTCCTGGACCCCCTGTTGAAGATCCCTTGTTTAGAGGCTCTCTGTCCATAGTTACTGTAGTTGTAGAATAAGTTCCTGATTTTCCATCTCCTTTTGCTTGGTGGCCATCATCATTAATTTCGTGAGGAAGCAGGAATACATTTCACCTTGCTACTTTCTGGTAATATCTGTTTTTTTCTTGAAGGATAGGGCTGATGTTTCTTTACATGAAAAGAATAAAACCAACAATGTGTTAGTCCCAGTGGTGGTTCTAGACCATTTTAAAAATGTAGTGATTTCTTCATAATGTAGCAGAAGATCATAAATGTATTTTGGCACTAAACCATTCAGCGCTTTATAAACAGTGGTATTTTGAAATTAATTCTTTGAGAGAAAGTAAATGGTAAATAGTGAATAAATTATATAATTTAACATAAAAATATGACATTTTTTATAGATATTCTTGTAATTTGCATGCAAAAAATATCTGGTCTACCTAACCATCCGACAAAAAAAATGTTTGAAGGTGGTAAGCACGACTGCTAGCCAGTGCCACCGTGACTAAGCCCTGTTCCATGAACTTCTCTTATTTAGACACTAGGAAGGTACAAAGGGAGGAGAGGAGCCCTGGGAAGATTTGATCCCTGGCAGATAGAACACCCTTTTCAGTACTGAGTGGTGTGGGAGCCTTCCGGTGCATTCACAGGCTGTGTCAGCCATCAGACAAAAAGCAGGTCTTTCCATTCATTTTGAGCGGGGGTAGTTATTTAGGCTGTGGCTGGGGGGAACAAAAATAACAGAAGCGGCGTGCAGCGTAAAGTTGAGACCGACTCAACCTTTGGAGAAACGCAACCCTGTGTCACGCTGCGGTGGCCAGTCATGTAACTGGATATCAGACTTGTCGTGTGTTTGGAGGCGGTGTGAGAATCCTGTACAGGAAACAGGAAACATCACTGCCTCTATCGCTGCCACAAGAACATTTAAACACCAAACACAAGCGCTAAACTGCCCAGTAGTTTGTGGAACAGCTCAATGTTCTGAATCTGAAGCTGCCTTCAAATGCGGTCAGATAAACGATTAATAAACGATCTGATGGAAAACAGTAACTGTGAAATATAACTTGTGTTACATTGGGGGGGTTAAAGAAAACATGAGGATATCACACAAATGAGCTGTTTCAGTGACATTCCCACCGCCACACAACCCTGCCAAAAATTGCCGGATTGCTTTTTTTGGTTTGGTTTGGTCTGTTGAAGCTTGTGGTGGCAGCTCAAACCCCAAAAATGACAAACGTAGTTTGGTTAATTATAAGAAAAGCTATATACAGTAAGTGTTTCCCATATGAATTATAAGTTCAACTATTATAACCCCCCCTCCTCTTATCCCTAGACTCCCCTGCCTCCCTGTCCCTGTTGGTTCTCTACATCATCCTGGGTGTGGTAGCAGGCGGCGTGGTGCTCTGCTGGTGCTGCTGGTCACCCGGTTGGTTCCTGTGGCGGGTCAGCGTCTGTCGCTTTTTACCCTGCTGCAACTCGGCCTGCGCCTCCTTCCAGCTCTGCTGCACCCACAGCAAGGAGCACCGACTGGCGAAAGTCACCCCGCACACACCAGCCAACGGGACCCCGGCCACCCCCAACACTGCTGAGGAAAATGTTACCACGGCAGCTGTTTAGAGCAGAAGGACTGTCCGGTTGATAGGTTTGGGCGTGGGTACAGTGTGCTGATACTGAGCTGTGATCAGTGGTGGACATGAGCAGTTACTGCGTTAGGCATTGCAACGTGACCAAGGATTCTTTATAGTGAAGGTTGGACTCATGCATCCAGTATGCAATGCTGGAATGAACCGAGCTGAACGGTTTTGGTCTGTGTGCTTTAAATGTGATGATGCAGGTGATGAGACTGCCGTGTTTATGTTGTTATGAGGAGGTAAAGCAGGGTACAGTATGACTATGGATTGTGTAAAAAAAAAAATATGAATGTATCTCAAAAGACAGGATTAAAGCCCCAATTCAGACCAAAGATTCGCGACGAGAAGAAACCGTCTTAGAATGTCGCAGACAAAAAAAGTTGCAGCGGTCTGAACAGGTCCTTCTCAGCTCGACTCAAACCAGCTGATGGTGTGGCTGCGACTCAGCTGGTCGAGTCTCCAGAGGCTGGTTTTACAACGTAAGAGACGTCTCCTGTTTCAACAGCCAATAGCAAAGTCAGCTGGTAAGGTCAGCTACAAATTATAGAAATAAAATGATCCATAATCCATTTTATTTCTATGTTACAAACTGTTTACTGGTCAGAATGGCAGATAGGACGAGCGTCCGCAAGCACGTTGTGTACGGTCGAGCGAGCTAGAATGAGAAGAGAGAGAGCGCCTAGGACAAAGCCGTGAATAAAAACGTCTTTTCGCCGATTCATCACTAGAAATGCAACTGTAGCAAGCATCTCAATATCACTAACGTTATCCACATTCATATTTAGGCGAAACAAATGATATATCCAGCTACAAAAAGCCGTTTACACCGTCTCGTCGCATTAGTGTGAACTGGCAGGTTTTAGAACGCTGCGGACTTTGCAAGAAGACGACGCATTGCAAGAAGTCACACGTTTCAACTTGTCTCGTCGCAAATCTTTGGTCTGAACTGGACTTAAGGGTTCTTTGAATAACTTTTTTGTTAACAGCACATTCAGCCTGTTTTGTAGTTATCTCATTATTCACATTCTGTTGAAGAGATTGCTTATGACGTTTGAGAAGTGCAGGCTTTAAAGGTGCCCTGCCACATGTATTTCATTACTTTGTGGTAATGTCTGCAATTCTACCATGGACTCTGTAACATTTTCTGTGGAAAAAATGCCTTGGTTACCTTCTTTCAAGCCATTCTAGCGTGGTATAGAAAGCCTACAGGAAGACTCGAGTTCTGCCAGTTCTCATTAATATTCAACAAGTTAAGCTGTTTGAATCTGATTGGCTAACAGCTAGCCAATGAGAGCCTGGCTGTTGTCAGACTGACCAGCTTTTGTAATTGGCCTGATTTATTTCTTTTCAGTGGCTAGAGCTGACAAAGGAGGTAGCAGTTAATTTTCACATTCACAACATAACACAAACACATATGGACCTAATATATTTCAAGAAATGCAAGTAAAAATGGTTTTGTATGGCAGGGCACCTTTAAGGCTTGGCCAGCTGTCATGATAGTGTTAACTTGTTGGTGTGAACAGTTTTTAAGTCATGTTGGTTTGTATATAAAAGTGCTTTTCTGCTCTGCCGTAGAGGAAACAATTTAGTCATGCAGTGAAACTACACTTCCAGTCCACAGCTTGGACCAAATGTTTGCTATGGACACATGCTGAGGAATCAGCTCCAGAACTACAAAGTTACCCACCTGGTGACAACAGCTGTTCTCCCTTGGAGAAATTCCTTCGAACTTTCCACTCTCTCTCCCAGCAGTCCACTGTTCCACATGTAAGCCAATGTGGAGTTTGAACAATAGAGCACAAAGTCACTCAGTGTATAGCGGTCAACATTTTGTAGGGAAAACCTTATGGTAAGTACAGTAAGTATGAACTTCTAACATGCTATTGTATGACAAAGTAAACATATAGCAAATTACAACAGAGATTCCTGCTAATTGATCAAGTATTGTCAGCTGAATTAAATAGACGAGTAGCCGTAATGGGCACATTTCTGAGGGGTGAAACTGAAAAATAAAATATTGAAAATAAAAACCAGTATTGTATTGATTATTGGCACTTATAGTAATATATAATAACAATGAATATAAGGTGGAATTTGGGCTGAGCCCTGAATGTTTACAACGTCTGGCTCTGCCCCCGCCCTCAGGATTAAATATAATAACTTTGGTGATCCTCTGACTTTTTATCTAGCGCATCAGGTCAACATTTTATTTTGTCCGGTACTTTGATTTATGCCCAAATATACATGCATAAACTAATGACATACACATGAGCCTCAGCTGGACACCTGAACATTACACCTGTATGTGACGGTTGGACATTGATTCATCATTCCAGAAGCATGGGCATTAATATGCTGCTATAACAGCCTCCACAGATGTAGTCTAATCTTTATTTTACTTCATTGGAACGAAGGTAATTCAGCAAAACGAGACCCAGACAAAGAGTACACATAACTATGTGGAGAGGGGTGCCTACATACTTTTAGGTAATCACTTGTTTTGTGTAAATCATAAAAAAGAAATGGAAATGAGGGTGTGATCTAACCAAACCAAGAGAAAATGTACATATTTTGCCATGAAGGAAATCAAAATGTGGGTTTGATGTCTTTCTAGCAGGCTTCATATACAGTTAAGAGTACAGTAGAGTCCCTGCCCTCTCCTCCTTTTACCCAGATTGATGCTTCATGTGAGGGGCAGCCTGTGTTCATGTGTCCACCAGGCAAACCTTCTTTGTAGCATCCTCTAGATGGAGTAGGTCCATAACTTTTCCTCCCTCTGCCACACTGTGTGTTGTACATCACACAGAGCCCCCGTACTGTCTTTTTGAGTCCTTGGTAAGGCATAAGGCCATATGCTTAAACAAACCATGTGTTTCTGACCTCCAGGTTGCCAGGCTACAGCACATTGAAGCATGCAGACTTCTTTATCTATCTGACTTTCTGAGACTGTACAGGAATACACGTACTATACACTCATGAGACAACATACACACGTCACACACACACAGTACAGTATACATCTTGTCAACGCACATGCTCAGACTTGCATGTGCATCACTCTATGGAGAAGGTCAGCCCTTCAGCTGGATGTTCTGCCAACAAGACTTTTCTCACATTTTACTGTATGCTAATATTTAGCATTTAAAGGAGAACTCCTGGCAATTTTTACGTTAATCTTGATCGCTATACGTATGTGAGTACTGTCGATAGCAACAAAACAAAACGAGCCGAATCGGTGCTAGCAACACGGAACTGCTAAAGCAGCTAATGCCCAGAGCTCACTTTGCTAAAACGCTAAAAACAATTATGGGGGCATAAGATAAATAGTGCCTTAGTGCCTCTTAACAGACACAAAATGCAATTAAAATGTCTGTGAACGACATGACTTGTCCTCCGGAGGACATCGACCAGACCAACAGGGGGCTCATTGGATTGTTGTCAGCCGCGGGAGGCGAGGAAGGCGGGAAGGAAGCAGAGGCAAAGGTGCCGGACAGGCCTGCTAGCCTGGCTAAGCACTGCAAAGACTCCTACTCACCAACGCCAGATCCTTGTCACACACAATAGATGAGCTACAAATACACAAACGGAATTGCTGCGTGATGATTACCACAGAAGCCTGGCTGAACCGGGCTGAACACACTCCCGGACGGCAGCTAGCAGCGCAACTTGTTGTCAGGTAAGAGCCCCGTTCATGTTGCACAAAGATTTTAATTGCATTTTGTGTCTGTTAAGAGGCACAAAGGCACTATTTATCTTATGCCCCCATAATTGCCGTTTTAGCAAAGTGAGCTCTGGCCATTAGCTGCAGCAGCTCTGTGTTGCTAGCACCGATTCGGCTCGTGTTTTTGTTTTTTTGCTATCGACAAAACACATCTGTGTTTTAATAAACACTGTTAAAGTCGATTAAAGTTAAGATTGTCAAAGATATGTCATCCCAGCCTTAAAGCGGTACTAATCAATAGTTTTATATTAAATGTGTGAAGTGAAAGAGGTAAACCAACTTTGCAGTTCCCTTCGATGGTTTCTAGCCTCTTTTTGCGCTTTGTTTTGGATTTCTGGCTCTCAGCAACCTCATTTCCAGCAGCAGCAGGCAGCTGGTTCCAGTGAAAAAGCTCTGATGAACCCAGTGCACTGTTCACTAACAGCTGGTGAACATAGTGAAGCATTCAGCAGATTTAGAGCCAGATATCTCCTCGGCTTGCATTATTCGTCGGGTGGACACAACTACAAATACATGCTAATGTTGCTCCGTGCATGCTGGATGGCGGTATTATGGAACTAACGCAACTTCTAGAAAAAGGCCCGCCCTACGAAGCAGCTAGATTGGTTGGGGTTAGGCATTGACCTCGAGTGGTTAAGGTTAGGATAGCCGATTGGTCAGGGGATAGGACCTGAACAAATCGGTTTACGTTACCTTGCGTAAGCATGGACGCCTGGCCAATAGTATAGTGTGAATGCTATTGAAGGGCGGGTCTTTCCTAGAAGTTGCGTAGGTTCCATAATAACGCTGCTGGATGTGTAAATAGGCAACTGTTTGCTAACAAGTTCACCATTATAACTTTGTACGGTGATCATTTGTGTTTGCAGTGTTTCCACATTCCCCATGTCGCCAAAAAGTCAATTAAAGCAGCTTTAAACGCATGTTATTTGTATTTTCAAATAAATGTTAAATAGTTTGAATGATTTGATTTGTCTGAAATGTATAGTGTCAAGACATTAACATGTATTACATTACATCTGAATTTCAGGAAATCTGCATTCAAGCAGAAAAGAAACATGAAACCGGAAGTCTTTTCACTGAGTTGCAGCATAATGTGAATAATGAAGATTTGCTTGGATTGTTGTAGAAATAACAAAGAACATTTTTTTTGTATTGGTAAAAAAGTTATAGGCAACAGTTATTTAGTCAGTGCTTACAGATTAACAGTGCAGTGTCTAGGTGTCAGTCTCTGTTGTGTACATACGATGTTTTAATAAAGGTTGCAAAATAGAAATGTACTGCTTTTTATTAATGCCATATATTTTCTATCATTTGTGGAAAAATTAACCTTTCACAAAGTAAGACAGTATTACCAGGGTTTCCGCAGGGTCTTAAAAAGTCAAAACTGCCTAAATTAAAAATATTGTCTTGTATTAAAAAAGTCTTAATTTTGCTAAGGTATTGTGTTCTATGTCTTAAATCATTTTTAATCATTCTTAAGTTTCCTTCATCCATGAAAGACTATCTCTAATGCTCAGTGAAATGCTCCTGCAGCGCTTTGAATGTTATTTTTTAATTATCATTAGTTCCTACTGTTGCTAGTCCAAATATAATTCACTCCATTACAACTACAAATGAGACCAACATGCAACTTATATTACAGCCAATCAGCTTTTGAGTTATTAGCGCAAGTCTTTTTTGAATTGTACCACAGACATAAATTTAGACATAGATTTTATTCTACAGCTATGGGGGATTGCAAGTTTAACAATACCTGGCTTGAAAAAAACTGAATTTAGGGCTTGATTAAAGCCAGTTGCTAACTACGTATTAAACTGGGAATGCGGCATGGGTGTACGGACGCTGGAGCCTCATGCAAAAAGTGAGAAACATCTAACTGAAGGCTCTCCAGCAAACGACAGCCATCAGCCAGTTCTGCCAAGTATCTGGCAGCTCTAGTCTTTTTTTTATTTATTTTTTTGTCTTGATATAGGTCTCAAATTTCATTCATAACGAAAAAGTCTTAAATTTGACTTGGTGAAACCTGCAGAAACCCTGTAGTGTTTCTGGCACTTTATTGAAGCTAAATGATGCTTTCACTGAGTGAAATATTCAAACTCAAGATGCATTTGATTTGATTTTATTAGGATCCCCATTAGCTGATGCAAAACATCAGCTACTCTTCCTGGGGTCCACACAGAACATAAAACTCCATTTTCAGACAAAACAAACAAACTACAAATGAAAAGATAAACAAAACAAAATTTAAAAACAAGATAAGTAATATTTGTCTCCTTGCAGATATATACATTTCTTTCTATGTATATAAATAGTAATATAAGATCTCATAATGAATACACAAATGCAGAACATAAAAATTTCAATTTTATAACATCTTTGTTTACATTTCAATCTTCCTATACATAAACTAAATAAAAAAAAATTATGGTTACAGTCTTCTGGCCCTTAAATGATCCTTTACTTGTTTTTTAAAACTTGATATATTAGACACTTTGGCAATCTCTACTGGAAGGGAGTTCCAAGCAACCATTCCTCGATACAATACTGTATGTTGCATTGATTTTGTTCGTGCTCTTGGGACTTTAAAAAGACCTCGAGTGGAATTAGCTTGGTGCAGCATTAGCTGCACCATGGCCATCAAATGGGAAATATTCTTAACTCTTCAAGTTTGGTGAGTTTTACAAATCCTCTTCCACACCATATTTGTCCCACTTGCAGATTTGTACATTTTAAAGGTCCCATGGCATGAAAATTTCACTTTATGAGGTTTTTTAACATTAATATGAGTCCCCCCCAGCCTGCCTATGGTCCTCCAGTGGCTAGAAATGGCGATAGGTGTAAACCGAGCCCTGGGTATCCTGCTCTGCCTTTGAGAAAATGAAAGGGGACTGGCTGTAGTGGCTGTAATTCTGCACCAAGGCTGAATTTCGGGGAAAGAGACTTCAGATACAGTATTAGGGGACCACCTAGGCCTATATAAAAGCATCCAAAAAGCAGCATGCCATGGGACCTTTAATCTGGTTAGAAAAGCACAAACCAGGATGTAGTGTAATCCCATCCTGGTCTGCAGCATTGTGCAGCCTGTGGTTCTTTATGTGACTCAGAGGCTGCTTGGTTGGCACTGGGGTGGGCTTGGCAAACAGTCAGCAGCTTCCCACTGTGTGTCGGCTCTGGTATCCACTAGCAACCTTTCAAGTCAAACCCCTATTTCTATAAAAGACAGAAAGAAATCTCTACCCAACCCTTTTGTCACTTTGATTTGACTTTCTGTAATTGACCTTTGGACCCCTAGTTAAATTGGTAAGTTGTGCAGCTGGAAGGTTCATTACTGCGTCAAATGTGTTGACACAAAGCAACCTTTCTGCACAGGCATTAGATCAGAACGTTTTTTTTGACCTTTCTAAGCAGACAGTACTTCAACTCTGCATGGAAACAGTTTGGCCCGCTTTTCATTTGCCAACAGATGGTTAAACAGAGTTTAACCACCTGCATAGTCACATCAGTCAATGTGACAAGCCTATCACAGCTATACAGCAGTAAAGAGAACCGTAGAAACCTTAAAGGTCCCATGGCATGAAAATTTCACTTTATGAAGTTTTTTAACATTAATATGAGTTCCCCCAGCCTGCCTATGGTCCCCCAGTGGCTAGAAATGATGATAGTTGTAAACCGAGCCCTGGGTATCCTGCTCTGCCTTTGAGAAAATGAAAGCTCAGATGGGCCGATATGGAATCTTGCTCTTTATGAGGTCATAAGGAGCAAGGTTACCTCCCCTTTCTCTGCTTTACCCACCCAGAGAATTTGGCCACAAGGCTCAAAATACCACCACACATCCATGGTAGCATAATGAGGGTCCCTAAATGTAAACCGAAGCATTGAGAGCTTTGTAAGTGTACAGACAGTTTATTAAAAGATAGATTATAAAGACAGTAGCGTTCACGTATACAAGCAGGCGCCATCTTGGGAAAACAGTCATGACCAGAGTAAGGACAAACATTGCACACATTGAACTTTTGACCTTACTTCCGCAGTAACGTATTCACAAAGAAGAAGAAGAGCTCAATATTTGGAGCCGTTAGGATTAGAGAAGTGAGTCTAACGCTAGCAATGGATAGTTTTTTACTCCCACAACGTCAAGGTGTGGAGACTTTATCACAACCTGTAAATGAGACTGAGAGATATGGTGAACCTGTCACCAAGCGGGACGAAGAAAAGCAGCCGGAAGAAGGTGATCTGACCACGGCTGTGATTGCTGCTGAGGATGCTTAACGTCACCCTGCTGTACATGACATTAGAACAGGGGATCGCACAGCCAGGCCACAGTGGGTGAGTCAGCTGATAGGGGCCCATGCAAGAACTTATCTCTGTCTAGTAGAAGAGCATTACAGTTAACATGTGTTTTACAGAAATGTGAATAAATGGATCACCGAACCTAAAGTTATACAGCGCACTGGACATCGGTTTGTTTTTAGCCCAGAAAACGTGTTCGCCCTCAGTGGCTTATTTAGATCTATTAAGTCACTACAGATATGACTACAGTATTTTGACCATACGTGCAAGTGTGAAAACTGTGTGAGGATACATGCGCGTGTGTTTTTATGTGTGTTATGTGTGGGATTTGGCCTGCTGCATTACACTTCTGAGCCACTGTATGAGAGCTGCAGTAATGATTGTTTGAACCTGGCTTGTTGGCTGATATTTGAAATATGTTTGGTGGGCTAATCAGAGTTCTATGGTGCTGTTGTATCAGCAACTTTAAATCAATCTCTCTCGTTCGCTCGCTTAGTAAACCGCGGCGGAGGTGGGTGGGCATCTGCGCGAGTGTGTGTAACGTTAGCCTATTTGTATCAAGGGAAACTCAAAATTTTCGAGCACCCTCACTGAAACGTCCAGCAACCCCAAAGCACCAGCAAAAGAACATCTCTGGCGCCGCCACTGCCGGTTTCCCTTGTTGAATGACGAATAGATTATCGCCACCTGCTGGTATGGAGAGTTATTTCCTCTCACGCAGGTGCAGAACGTACATGGTACTTGGCCGTCGGCTGTAGTCTCCGCGGCTTGTTCCAGTGCAATTTTTTTTAACAAGAGAAAGACAACGAGGGCCGACGTGAGGCGAGGCCACAGTCGGCCGTCATCACCACTAGTCCTTGGCCGCCGGCTTGGTGTGTCAGGGCCTCAACCACTGTAAGGCAAGGAAGGGGGGGCTCAAGATGTTCTTGAACTTAAAACGCAATTTTCGCCCCGTTTGTATTGTTTTACTACTTACACAATTATTTGAATAAATATATTATTACATGATTTACAATACACAGCGTGTTTTTTAATGATGTTTTAGGTTGGGGGACAACCCTCAGATGGGGTAGGTCCTGACCACCCCGTGATTTACGCCTATGATTATTCACCATTTACAATATATGACGGCTTTGAAGGATGTGCTGATTCACACACAGTTACATACAACTGTATAGGAGGCTGACAGTCAGTTTAGGTCAACTGTGTTCAGAGATTTAAGTGTCATCCATTTCAGCCCTGACATCACTCCATCACTCAAACTATTCTTAGACCAAAGAGTATCACGTTGACTCAGGGTTATATTGGCCTTCCACTCATGTGTGTGCATGCATTCAGGCAGCTTTATCCCATTGTTGCTGTGCTATCTCAGTGAACCATGCTCCATCTGTTGGTGACTCAGCCGGACCGTCCTGACCTTACAAACTCTGCAGTCATTCATCAAAACACCGGGGGCTCAGGGCAATCAGTCAACACTAGAGTGAGTATGTGAGTATCTCCTGTTAACACAACGACTGGAGCTCACTGATAACGGATTCACATTTGGATCGCGTGCTTTATCATTCTGTAAAACTTGAGTTCATGGTTTTCATGGTTCATGGGACTGACTGAGGACAACCTCAAGTCGGAGTGAAAAGCTTGAGGATGCAATGGCACAGCCTCGAGTCAGTGTGGATAGGTATCTACAGGCCCGAAGCCAGCCTAGTGGAAAGGCGGGTTCTTTTGGTGGACCTTTTTCGCAGCTTTTCCCTCATTTTGTATTTAATAATGAGGTTCAAATACTTCATTTTGGTGAGGTGACTTTTCATGCACTAATTTGTGCTGGATTAGCTCGTCTGCTGGTATCTTAACGATCATGTTTTTTTGATGCACCAAAAATATTTACTACAATGTTGTCAAATTGCTTACCAAGATCATGTACCACTTTTTTTAGTCCAAACGCACTCATGCACACCTCAGACACATTTTTTTATGAGCGTATAAAGTTAGTTGCATGGTTGTTGATACATTAGACGTCAGATTGTTACATGCTGGTGCCAGTTAACACATTCACAGAACTGGTGCTTCTAACAAGATTAGGGCTTCGGTTTGGTTTAGATCATTTTTATTTGAGGGGGATTCAAATTATTGGCTGTAGTTATTTTTAAAGACACTTGTTTATTACAACAACAAAAAAATAGTTAATAAAAAATAACTGACTTAAACTATGGACCTTTGGCAGTGATGGTCCTTTCAAACCACCCAAAAAATAAAATAATATGTATCTCAACAATAATGTTTGTCTATGAAGTCATAGAAATAATTATATACAAAATCTGCTTTAAATTTCACGTTTTCAAAACCTTATTTAGAAACTTTCCAGAAATAGGTGTCAGTATCTTAAAACAACACACAATAAGAAATCGTTAACCTTCAAGACCAACTGACACTTCCATTCTCATATTTTGTAATATCAGGTGTAACTATCATCCACTCAATTAGTTTTTTAAGGTACAAAATGACATCAAATATCATATTTGTGCAGTGATCTTAACATTTTCCTTGACAAGCATAAATTAATCTGTGCTCATTCTTCATATGTTGGCAAATAAAGTGTGCTTCCAAAGTGTGAAGGAGTCAAACCAGAGGGAGAGCAGTCTTTATAAATAAAATGAACTTTATTGGTATGAAAAAGAATGTATATTTACAGTATTTGCACATAGCATAATATGTACAACAAAGGTTCCTCTCATTGTACCCAGTTCATGGGTGGATTAGCAGATGAGATACATCCAGCAGACAGCAGGCGGTGCTACACAGCAGCTTACAGCTGGACAGACTGTGGACTCCTCATAAACTTCAACCGCCAAAGTAAAATATCAACAAAATGGACCTTGTTGAAAGTAGTTTTGTCTGTCTGCTGTTTCCCTTTTTTCTGTTAGAAACCAAACATTGTGTTTCAGCAGCAAAATGAGAATGGAGGGTTTTATGTAGCACAAATAATGGGTGTTTTATTTATTTCAGGGCTCAATCATCTTGTAAGACTGGCTAGAGTCAAATTAACCTCCAGACCACTGTTTGGTAAAGAAAGATTATCATGGGAGAAGTGTTTCAGATTTACTTAAATATACACAACTGTCTATGACTTGCATTTATCCATTTTCCAACAGGTCTGTCATTTAAGAGGAGTTATTGTACACTTCACTTATACCACATACTGTATTATTGACATGTTTTCCATGATCTCACGACAGTAGTTTGGCCTGTCAAAAAGTCTCAATTCATACTCGAAGGCATACTAAGACACATTTCCGACAGCACCTTTAGGCATCATTAATAAGCAGAAGAGAATGGCAGGCAGCTCCGACACTTCAGCTTAAGATTATGTATGTGTTGGCCAACTCAGTGCTGTAGCAGGAGCACTTCCCTAATAAATATCTCCAGTCACTTAGGATTAACCCCTCTGGCTTTAGGAAGCATGCAGCCGGTTGGTCACGCTCCGTTGGCTTAGTGTATGGGTCTTGTGGAGGTTGGTGCTCCGAGTCGTGGCCTCATTGTCATGAGTCAGCTGATCCTCCTCCTCCTCCTCCTCGTCCTGGCCGGCCGCATTGCGCTGTATCTGGGCCTCAACAGTCCTCTGCTCCCGGGCCAACATGAGGAGCATCTCTGCGTCCATGGGCTCATCGGGGAAGAAAGGGTGACACACAGTCTCGACCAGGCCAATGACTGTCCCCAACGCTGCAAACACGGAACCCACCAGGTAGACCTTCAGCAAACCACGGCTGGGTTTCTGACTCAGCAGCTCTTTGGCGAAGGGGATCAACTCCTGCATGCTTTCCATTTCCAATGGCTGAGACACAATAGTGGGCTGAAGATTGTGTGTAGACCTGTTAAAAGTTGATTAAAAGCTGTTGTCAGATGTGCAGATATACCATTTGTCTGTGCCATAATCATTGCAAATGCAATATCTTTGACTAATTAAACTGTTGGTCAGACTAAAAGCAATTTCAGACATCTCTTTGGGATCTGGGAACTTGCAGCCATTAGACCAGGTCCCATATCAACTCTGAGATTTGCAGCAACAATGCAGCAACATTAGAAATAGACCTTTCATGGGTTTGCACATGATATAGAATACAACATGGAATATATTTTAAATGTAACCTGCAGTTAAGTCGACAAAAGCAAATCAACGCAGGGTAAGGCTACTGTATATGCAACTCAATCAAAACAAAATTATTTGTCACATGAAATGTGTAAATACTCCAACCGCTGGCTTTTTGAAAATAGACTAATGTAACGGCAGTCTAATATCCCATTACTGCATTGGACACACAGCATATACACTTTGATGTCTCAGAAGAAAACATATGAACTTACTGTGATGTAGTCTGCTGTTTGCTCCAGTCCCAGGTAGACCCTACTCATGAGCTTCAGTCTGTGGTAGAACACACCTTTTCTGGACTCTGTGGTCATTTATAGCCCCAGTGTCTCCACCCACACAGTGACAGCTGCTGAATATTCAGAAGAGTGGAGGAGCGTTTCCGATCAGGAAAGGCTTTGAGCCAGAAACTTTGACCTAGTTGTTTGTGGGCTTATTACACAGTCAAACCTGTCACCAATATTCTTACTAATATTCCATTAGGGGCATCTGCAGTGTGCAAAAGTGAGTTTATAGTAACTGCTGTAATTTAGGTTAAATTTAAAAGTGTCACAGTAACATTCTCAGAATTTGCAAGGTGTATAATGTGTCCTGTGAAGTTGGATAGGTTATACCGGCAGGGGTGGAAATAATGGATTGCATTCACTCTCGTTACTGTAACAAAATGTGAGTTGAGCGTGTTGAGTTTTATATGTTATGATGGTGTATATAATGTAATATTTGCATCCCGAAGTCAGGATGTTGAAACTAAAATAAATTCATAAACAATATTAGCTCCTTTTCAAACAATCTCTGACAAGTGAATTAGTCGTGTCACATTGTACCCCGTTTGACTTGGAGCACCTGAAGGCTGCATGTGAGTTGTCAAACTGGAGAATTGAAATGTCTTAATTTGCTGATGTTTTGTTTCTTTGCAGGATGCTGCCTATGTGTTGTTAAGTGATGAAGATGTTTTCTTCATTTACTTGTGTTTGGTCTATTTGCATGTGTTTTCTTAAGTTGCACTGCATTGAGCTAACTTGGCTGCCATCATTAACACATTTTATGTACTAAAATGTTTCTTTTTAAAAAAAATAAGCCTAGTCTCTTAAATTTGCCTTAACACAGCTGCTTATAGTGTTACCTCAAACAATTCTACAGACTTAATCCACAGTATTTCAATTACAAGCCTAATGATTAATAACATGCCCTGTAGGCAGATTTTACTAATGACATTATTATTACTGTCGTCAGGTTGGTGCCGTCTGCAGGGGTGATTCCAGGATTGTGGTGTCGCCTTTTATCATAATACAGCATAGAAAATCTGCTTAGAAATATAGGAAATATTGGATTGGACCACCTGTGCCACCCAGTGCCCCCCTTCTAGCCCCGCCCCTGGCCTTCTGGGAGTAGGTAGGCTAATACCCGTACAGGTGACCTGGGGGTCTCCATTCGGCTGATTGGAGTCCATATGAATCTTCCACATCAACAGTCTCCAAACCAGGGGAAAGGTTGTGTGAACCCATATTTACCCAGCAGCATTTCTGCTGCTGTGAACTGTGGTCAGAGTGGAGCCATGCACAATAGGCACAGAGTCTACCACACGTAGCACACACACTAACGATGCTGACGAACAGCACAGGCAGTGCAGACATGTGACAGCACGTAGAGGAGCAGACTCTACATGATTACTTATACTTGACATTTCTATTAAAATCCAACAGGAGGGTGTTATTTGATAATTGTTTGATTGGAACCTGTCCGTTTCTGTTCTGAAAATGGCATATAACTTCATAACTAAGATTTTTAATCTTTTCTAGACCTTCTAGTTTCTTTAGAATTGCTTCTACTGATAATGCTGTTGAAATCTGTAATAGACTTTTTTTTGACACAGGTGTATATAATAACATGGAGAAATGGCAGCATGGATGTTTCAGATTTCAGAGCCCGGATTCTGCGCAAGCTGGCTCGCTGGGATGGCTTCCTGACACACCTTAATGAAATGGTACCATCATTACAATTATTCATATTAGTCACACCTGCGGCGTATGACCAATCAAAGTCAAGATCGTCAAGTGTTCACAAGTTGTTGTTATTATTAATTTATTGTCTTGTTTGTTATTTCTTCTCTCAGTCTCCTCCCTCTGACATAGCGCTCTTTCATTATCTCATTCATTCATTCATTCAGTCTGGATCAGGTGCATTTTAGCGCAGTTTGTTATCTTGCACGAATAAAAAAACATTCTCAAACATTGCATGTTCTTTTGTCGACGATCCCGTTGATGAAAAAGCTGTATTACTTCACAGAGAGTTTACGTCGGGAGATGATATTGAGTCCCGACTATAGATGTATTTTTCATTTCCACATAACCGATTTGAGAGGTAGCCTATAGGCCTAGCCTATTTTCTTCAAAGTCGATCAAATATATAGGCTACCTTATCCGTCCTCATGTCACTAACATCCACCATCGTCGACATGCTTTTACCAGCAGATTCTTTGTATTGCATTATGTTTTTTGCAAACGGTAGGTGAAGCGGATCATATTAGTAAAGAAGATGAGCGAGACTCGCTTTAAACGTTTTTTAAACGTTTTTGTAGTGTTCCCTGGATACGTAACCAGTGAGAGCCATTAAAAAGAATCAAATGATTATACATTCTATTTCTGTTAGTGAACTTCGGTAAAGTTAGACAGAAATTGGCAGATTCGCAAGATTCGCGGGTTCGCGGTTCAATAAATCATAAGCGAAACGTGTTACTTACACAATAGGCAGCTCTATCTAACCATAGGAAGGTAGACAACAAGCTACAACCCGGTTTTTATCCGAAAGAACCGTCTACTTATGTGGATAAATTCAATGCATCCCTGTGAGCGTTCAGCTTTCAGCCGAGCGTCTAGGGACCGTCTACAAAGTGCAAAACCGAAAGTGGATACAAAGAGAAAAATTCAACAGCTTCACTGTCATTGAGCCTAGCTCTTCCAAAATCACTCCACACATCTATGGCCTCCCTCTGAACATACTACACCCTCTAAGTTTTGAAAATCTGACTCAGTCTATTTTTAATATATTTTTATTTGGAGAAATTTCAATACCGTCAATGCTATTGAGTCTAGCTCTTTCAAAATCACTCCACACATCTATGGCCTCCCTCTGAACACACTACACCCGCTAAGTTTTGAAAATCTGACTCAGCCTATTTATAATGAATTTTTATTGTGAAATATGTCAATACCGTCAATGCTATTGAGTCTAGCTCTTCCAAAATCACTCCACACATCTATAGCCTCCCTCTGAACATACTACACTGATTAATGTTTGAAAATATGGCTTAGCCTATTTTTAATGAATTTGTATTGGAAGAAATTCAATACCGTCAATGCTATTGAGTCTAACTCTTCCAAAATCACTCGACATACTTAGGGCCTCCCTACCAACATACTACACCTTCTTATGTTGGGAAAGCAGGCTCTGTCTATTTTTAAAGAATTGTTATTGGGGATAACATTCAATAGCTTCACTGTTAGTGAGCCTAGTGCTTCCAAATGTACTCCACAAATCTGGGGGCTCCTTACCAACATACTACACCTTCTTATTTTGGGTAAGCTGGCTCAGTCTATTTTTAAATATTTTTATTGTGGATAACATCCAATAGCTTCACAGTTTTTGAGCCTAGTGCTTCCAAATTTAGTCCACACATCTAGGGTCTCCCTATCAATATACTACACCTGCCACTTTTTGAGAATCAGGCTCAGCCTATTTTCTATGTATTTTTATTGTGAAAAAAAATTCAATAGCTTCACTCTTTTTGATTCTAGTGCTTCCCAAATCACTCCACAAATACAAAGCCCCCTGCCGGTTGTACTACAGCACTTACTTTTAAAAAATAGGCACAGCAGGTGTAGTATGTTGATAGGGAGACCCTAGATGTGTGGAGTAAATTTGGAAGCACTAGGATCAATAACAGTGAACCCATTACATTTTTCCCCAATTAAAATATATTATAAATAGGCTGAGCCAGACTTTCCAAAAATAGCGGGTTTAGTATGTTCAGAGGGAGGCCCTAGATGTGTGGAGTAAATCTGGAAGCACTAGACTCAATAACATTGATGGTATTGAATTTTTTCACAATAGAAATTCATAAAAAAATAGGCTGAGCCAGATTTTAAAAAACTGGCAGGTGTAGTATGTTGAGAGGGAGACACTACATTGGTGGAGTGATTTTGAAAGAGCTAGACTCAATAACATTGATGGTATTGAGTTTTTTCACAATACAAATTCAAAAAAAATAGCCTGGGCCAGCTGTTCAAAAATTAGCAGTTGTCATATGTTGATAGGGAGACCCTAGATGTGTGGACTAAATTTGGAAGCACTAGCCTCAATAACAGTGAAGCTATTGCATTTTTCTCCACAAAAAGAAATTAAAAATAGACTGAGCCAGCTTTCCCAACATAAGAATGTGTAGTATGTTGGTAAGGAGCCCCCAGATGTGTGGAGTAAATTTGGAAGCACTAGGCGCAATAACTGTGAAACTATTGGATGTTATCCACAATAAAAAATAATATAAAATAGGCTGAGCCAGCTTTCCCAACATAAGAAGGTGTAGTATGTTGGTAGTGATGCCCCAGATGTGTGGAGTAAATATGGAAGCACTAGGCTGAATAACAGTGAAGCTATTGGATGTTATCACCAATAAAAATTCTTTAAAAATAGACAGAGCCTGCTATACCAACATAAGAAGGTGTAGTATGTTGGTAGGGAGCCCCCAGATGTGTGGAGTAAATTTGGAAGCACTAGGCTCACTAACGGTGACGCTATTGGATGTTATCCCATATAAAAATTCATAAAGAAATAGGCTGAGCCTACTTTTCCAACATAAGAAGGTGTAGTATGTTTTTTGGGAGGCCCCAGATGTGTGGAGTAAATTGGGAAGCTATAGGCTCACTAACTGTGAAGCTATTGGATGTTATCCACAATAAAACAAATAATATAAAATAGGCTGAGCCAGCTTTCCCAACATAAGAAGGTGTAGTATGTTGGTAGCGAGGCCCCAGATGTGTGGAGTAAATTTGGAAGCACAAGCCTCACTAACGGTGAAGCTATTGGATGTTATCCCATATAAAAATTCATAAAAAATAGGCTGAGCCAGATTCTCAAAAGGTGGCAGGTGTAGTATGTTCCGAGGGAGGCCATAGATGTGTGGAGTGATTTTGGAAGAGCTAGACTCAATAACATTGACGGTATTGAATTTTTCCCCAATAAAAATATATTATAAATAGGCTGAGTCAGATTTTCAAAACTTAGCAGGTGTAGTATGTTCAGAGGGAGGCCATAGATGTGTGGAGTGATTTTGGAAGAGCTAGACTCAATGGCATTGACGGTATTGACATTTTTCCAAATAAAAATACATTATAAATAGGATGAGTCAGATTTTCAAAACTTAGCGGGTGTAGTATGTTCAGAGGGAGGCCATAGATGTGTGGAGTGATTTTGGAAGAGCTAGACTCAATAACATTGACGGTATTGAATTGTTCCCCAATACAAATACATTATAAATAGGCTGAGTCAGATTTTCAAAACTTAGCGGGTGTGGTATGTTCAGAGGGAGGCCATAGATGTGTAGAGTGATTTTGGAAGAGCTAGACTCAATAACATTGACGGTATTGAATTGTTCCCCAATAAAAATACATTATAAATAGGCTGAGTCAGATTTTCAAAACTTAGCGGGTGTAGTATGTTCAGAGGGAGGCCATAGATGTGTGGAGTGATTTTGGAAGAGCTAGACTCAATAACATTGACGGTATTGAATTTGAGTCAGATTTTCAAAACTTAGCGGGTGTATTATGTTCAGAGGGAGGCCATAGATGTGTGGAGGAATTTTGGAAAAGCTAGACTAAATGGCATTGACGGTATTGACACTTTCCAAATAAAAATACATTATAAATAGGCTGAGTCAGATTTTCAAAACTTAGCGGGTGTAGTATGTTCAGAGGGAGGCCATAGATGTGTGGAGTGATTTTGGAAGAGCTAGACTCAATAACATTGACAGTATTGAATTTTTCCCCAATAAAAATATATTATAAATAGGCTGAGTCAGATTTTCAAAACTTAGCGGGTGTAGTATGTTCAGAGGGAGGCCATAGATGTGTGGAGTGATTTTGGAAGAGCTAGGCTCAATAACAGTGAAGCTGTTGAATTTTATCTTTGTATCCACTTTCGGTTTTGCACTTTGCAGAAGGTCCCTAGACGCTCGGCTGAAAGCATAACGCTCACAGGGATGCATTGTATTCATCCACTTAAGTAGACGGTTCTTTCGGATGAAAACCGGGTTGTAGCTTGTTGTCTACCTTCCTACGGTTAGATAGAGCTGCCTATTGTGTAAGTAACACGTTTCATCTAAGATTTATTGAACCGCAAACCCGCGAATCTTGCGAATTTTTGTTAAATTTTTAACAACAGTTGTTAATGATCATGGTAGTGCTGCAGGCTCAGAATGGGATTAGTAGAAGGCTAGTTTACTTTTTTGCACCTTTATGAAATTATAGGTGTAATACCATTCCAGCTTTCACCAGTAATATTATAGGTTACCTTAGGCTGTGATTATATATGAAATTAATGAATGGGCTACACTGCCAATGCTTACGCATTGACTCGAGCAGCAATGTTCTCCCACACCAATTCTTCCAGCCGCTGTGTTGCTTTTTTAACAAAATAGGCTACATGTTCAAATGGTTCAAACTCGCTGTATGTGCGCATGAGTATTTCTGCCGACCAATTTGTTTGTGGTTGTTACTATGGCGAATAGTAGTATCATGGCTCCATTCATGCTGCCTTTTTAGTGTGGTGGTGCACGCGCGTGAACCTACTCCGAGTTGAGTGAACCAACTCATATCAGCTGTTCTGGAACCGAAAACTCAGAGTTTAACATCTCAGGGTAAATCAACTCAGAGATCAGGGTTAGACTCAGAGTTTGTTAAACCTCCTTCCTGAAACGGGCCCCTGGTCTTTACATATTCAAAATAAAAGCAATTAATCCATCAATCAAAAGTAGTGTCGGTTGGTCTAACTTTTTCGGTGCTTTTGGCCTCACTAGAGATTTTTGGATTACTAGCCTACATCTTGCCTCAGAAAAAAATAAAAAAGCTTTCACCTGCACCTTTCCTGGGCCAACATAGGGGATATTTACTACAGTATATTCATTGAAATGAAACAGAATACCTGTCCTAGAAAATTATGCTGTAACTGATGCCTGTTTTATGATATCCTTGGGTGCACAAGGACTCGTTTCATTTGCTCACATGATGAACTGTATTTAAAGAGTTTTTCTGGATATTCATTTCTTCATCGACGCAGTTGGCATGAATGAAAACATTAGAAATCAGGGTTTCACCCAGTGTATTGCTAGCCTGGTGGCCCACCGAGCCAAAACCACTGGGAATTATTTTTTAATGTATTCTTTTTTAAGACGTTTTTTAAACTACTAGTCACAGTTACTAGTTTGGAAACTTAGACATAGTCATATTTTCAAATCTCCAGTTAACTTTTAGCTCTGACTCAATGTAGGGCCGTATGGAATCTGTCTTATAGCTTTTTTGTTTATTCTATACTTGGCAATTCCGTCCATGATTCTGTTATTATCACAGAAGCTATTGGGCTCCACATTAATGCTGCCATCAGTCTGTGACTGGCCCACGCCGGGGCCTCGTCACAAAAAGACACTTTCTACCAGGCTAAACAACTTTTCTGGGGAAAACCTTGGGAAATACATACCAAGAATGATAATTATTGTAAGAGGGTTTTCCAACTCGGCGATCACTCTTTCTATTAAACCAATCATGTGAGCCAATGATCTCGTTGTTGTCAAAGTTTAGAACTGATCCTTTCTCTGCTGCTGTCAGCGGTCACTCAGTGTCGGACTGGTGCGACTCTTCCCCCCCTAATGATCAGACTAGCTTTTAAAGCTTTAGTGCGTAACTTTTTGATATTAATGAACGTCCGTTACATTCAAGCTATTGCCAAATGAGTTGCTATAAAGCTAATTAAGACGATCAGCTCCACAAATCTCTCTCTGTATTTCTCAGTATGGCTATTTTCAGAAGACTGCGGTGTCCGGTGACTTTCCAGCACAATAACTCAAGTGAAGATAATGACCTCTTCTGAAAAGTCCATCATGTATTTTTAATCCTCCGTGTCCTCCTTGGCTACTAGCAATTGCGTGGGGGAGGGGTGCGAGATCACAGAAGGCTTGTATCATGTGGACGCGCCGACAGTGTTGTTGTCATTACTTAGAATTCCTCATGGGGGAGACAGAAACTACGTACTGTAGCTTTAAATGCACTCTATTTGACTACAGTAACTAACCAGAAAAAACAAAGAGATTACTTGGCTGTTATTATCTGGCAACATTCTGTTCCTTGTACCATGCTGTACAGCTTACAAGTAATTGCATGTCGTGTGTATGAGGAGTTGTACAGAAGCAATTCCTCAATTATTTAAAATCTTTGCATTATTCCTGTTTTAAAGAGAGCTGAGCTACTGTATGTCGCGTATCACATCTTTTATCAAGGGACAACGAGTAGAGGAAGAAAAGTACAAAGTGCTGCTGCTCCAGATTTGCTGCTATTAGCTCGACCCACCTTGTAAGTCTGTCTCAGAAAAGATGTTTATTCAAACAGCTCCCGCTTGTCTGGACAGGCTGTTTCTGCAGTGTCCACCAAGCTTTCTTCCCCTTCTGAGAAAGACCGTTCTTGGTAACTAATGCATAACAAACTTGGTAAAAGTAACTGCACAGGTGTTCTCTTCCTGTGCCGGTTATTGAATTATTAAAATAAATGTGTCAATATAGATCGTAATTGCTTAGGAACAGAAATATGATACATGCAAATCCACTTGTTACCAACCACTGGCTAATATTTAGAGGTCTAGAACTTGTGACAGTAAATGCACATTTCAACATTAATCAATCAAGTAATTGTAGTTTGCACTGCCGTATCTGACCTAGAACAATGTTACAGCACACACAAATGTTGCATATGTGCCTCACTTTAAAATAAAAGTAATGTAAATTATAACGGGGAGACTATACGTTACGACTATGTAAGACACAGAATTTCTTGTTTGTTTGTGATATCTTTGATGTGCAAAATTTTGATATGACTTTATTCTGACGTACACAGATGGAACCAGCTTTGTGTGTGTGTGTGTGTGTGTGTGTGTGTGTGTGTGTGTGTGTGTGTGTGTGTTCCACCTTTAGAATCTAAAGGATACAAACTCTGAATTTTGATATAAAAGTGGCGCATCATGTTCAGCAGGATGAGGGCATGTCCTTCTGAAAAATGTTAACTAATTGGAATATTGTGTAATGTGCACATTAGTCTTATTTTTGATTGCCCAGACGGCATTTTTGAATTGTATTCTGTTGATGTGATACTATTCCTCATCACCAGGTCAGTTATTGAAATACATTTGACTCTGTTATACTTTGAGTTTAAAGCTGTTGTTGTGTTTATATTGTCGGTTTAGTGGTTTCTCCACAAATGTTCCGCAGTATTTTACTTTAATAAAGTTGGGGGACTCGTGTTTGTGTCCGTATGTTGTGATAGCAATAACTTCAATAAAGCAGCCTTGGCCCCATTTCAGTGTAACCAGGGGCCAGTGTTGACAGAGAGGAAACCGGCTGTTACCAAGAAATAAATCACAGCTACAGCTACTATCCAGAGTGATTGAAGGCGTGACGGTACTTGTCTGAAGTTGTATAGTGTGTGTGTGTGTGTGTGTGTGTGTGTGTGTGTGTGTGTGTGTGTGTGTGTGTGTGTGTGTGTGTGTTGAGTCAGAAGACACACCCTGTACTTGGACTTAGTCAGTGTGTCTGCTGAGAGAACAGGAAAAAACATCATGTGGGCATTCAGCTAGCCCTCGGCCTACTATTTCTTCAGACAGAGGTGATGATAGGCAGCTTGGCAAACAGTGCCTACAGGGCATGGATTGTGTCTGGGGAGGGACGAGTGAGCTGTCTGTGTGACTGCGTTCCTCAATGGAAAAGCCACCAGTGATTAAACAGTGTTACATAATACATTTTTATGATAAATAAATAAGAAAGTCACTACAGATCAATATGCCTACTTCTGCTTCATGTTTTTATGACGTGGTTATTTTTGTTATGGCGACATGTTAGTTTTCAAATTCTGGCATTTAAGGAATGTATGGGTTTCACTCTGTGTCTGTTAACCAAACATACAGCGTGTCCACTCCTGTAGTGTAACGTCAGGGGTCATACTCTGAAAGCCACGACCACAGGAGGGAAAACAATCAGCGCCACAAATTTCAACCACTGATGCTAACAAATTGCCTGTAGCTAGCAAAACATTAGGTTTCAGCATGTATTATTTTAGCACCTTTTGTCTAGCAGAGAACAAGTTATCTGTGAGTAAAGTATGCTATGTGTTAGCAAGCTAATGACTACAATGACTTGTAGCTGGATACATGGTTAAACCTCATTTGCTCTTAGTTACCAGTGTATTGCCGTGTGTATTCTGTTGTTGTTCCCCGAAGCAAAGGGATTTTGAGAACGGCATCACACAGAGATAAGAAGGTGAGGGACATTCATGCAATTATCCTGGAAATGTACTTCCGTTGATCCAGACTAGTGCACATCTAAACGTTAAGCATACCATTAGTGTCAGATCACACAGTTTTCCCATTCTGGCTGCTGATTCCTTACGTCTTATTCTCTGTATCCACTTTTTCCTACCTAAAAGTTCAGTTTTTCGGTTCGGCAGCTTATAAAAACTTAGTCCTGGGTTCTTTACCCTGTTGGTAGTGCATCCCACCACCCAGCAGCTTTTAGGCATTTTTCTGTTGTTTGCTGGCAGACGGATTGACGAGGAGGAAACCTTCACGCAATACAAAGTCAATAGAGAACGATTCATTGTTTTCCCCTGTGGTGCAGGCGGGACTTAAATGTGCTCTGTCTCTATTAAATATACACCACAAATGTTGACAGTTTTGGCAGTTGGTACACAAAAAGTGGACATACTTTGGTATTGAATGATATTGAATGATACAGAGTGGTGCTTAAAGTCCTCCTCCCCCCATTTCCGTCGTGCATTGCAACAGCCTCCATCCTCCCCACGCTCTTAAACTCAACGATTTGTGTTTCTGATTTCTGTCAGATTCGGAATCAACAGCAATTTTAAAACGTAGTATGGACATAGTCTACAGCCCTTGCTAGCGGCTCCGTGAGACTGTACTTGGGCACAGCGGGGCTTTGAACCAAATGCTAACATTAGCATGCTCAAATGTTCACAGTGACAATGCTAACATGCTGATGTTTAGCAGATACAGTATGTTTAGACTAGTATCATGCTAACATTTGCAAACTAGCAGTAAACATAAAGTAGCCTACAGCTGAGGCTGATGGGAACATCAGTCGTTTTTCAGATATTTGGTCATTAACCAAAGTATCGGACAAATAGATTAGTTTGACCTGATGATGGCGCTAGGTGGAAAGTCAGAAGGTCACCACATTTAAGAGGATATATCCTCTGGGACCCTGAACGGACAAGATTTTGTAAAGACATTTTTTAAGCCTGCACATTAACAAGAAACAAATCTACAAACTTCTGATGTGTTTAACGCATTGATGGAATCATTTGAGCTCAGTTTTAGTTTTTTATTGGAGGTCACAAGAGTGTTTTATTACACCTAGTTTAGTCTTTGTTTAGTTTGTTAGTGTGTGTTTGTCTACGTCTGGCTGCATGTCTGTATGTGTATGTGTTGATTCATGGAGAAAGGGAGTGGAGGTGCAGGGTGTGACTCTGACACACACTGTATCATAGCGTCCAGGTGAGCCAGTGTTTATAAAGCAGCCGCTTGGCAGCAACACACAGTTTAATACGGCAGATAACTGAGCTGATAGAACACGGACTGCCAGGTGAGCCTCACATCACGGAATACACTCCACTGGCTTTGATTCTATTTGATTTTTTCTGCGTGCTGATATTTTTGTTGTTGTCTGTTTCAGACTTTTTCATAGGAGGAACGCAACATGAAAATACTTTTACTCCTAGCAGGTAAGATTTCTTTCGTTAGTTCTTTTTGTGTCTTCTTTCTGTTTCAAGTTTGTCCTGCAACTTTCACCTTCAATTTTCCACGCCATGAGTTCACATTCATAAATTGTGGGGAGTTGACAGTATACAGCTTTTCCATCCAGCGAAACACTGCAGCAGCAGATTCCACTGATCCCTCCATTTTCGAGCAGAGAGGACGGACTAACCTGAGCAGCACAGCTGCAGTGATTGGCTGGAACAACACCTGCATGCTCTCTTTTCATGTTGGCACACGTTCAAAGAGTTGTGAAGTCTGAAGGGGTTTCAGTAGTCTGCTTCACCCTGACAAGGACATTACTTTAGTGAAAACACCTTGTTATTAGCAGTATTTATATCCCATATTATCCATACCAATGCATGCTAGACACCAGCGGTGGAAGAAGTATTCAGATCCTTTACTTAAGTAAAAGTACTAATACCACACTGTAAAAATACTGTTTCAAGTAAAAGTCCTGCAGTGAAAATGTTACTTAAGTAAAAGTCTGTAAGTATCATCAGGAAAATGTATTTAAAGTATTAAAAGTAAAAGTACTCGATGCAGTAAAACCCTCCCGTTTTAGAAAGTGTAAAGGATCCAAACAGTTGTGTGTTTAATGGTCTAATCATTTCAGCTGACTTGTAGGCCGTTATATTGTTGGCTAGTTTCATTTATAATAAAACATCAGATTTTATAAACTACATCTGTTTTGCGTGCAGAAATCTTAATGTGTAAAGTAACTAGTAACTAAAGATGTCAGATGAATGTAGTGGAGTAAAATGTACAATATTTCTCTCTGAAATGTAGCGGAGTAGAAGTCGAAAGTAGCATGAAAATAAAAGACTCAAGTAAAGTACAAGTACCTCAACATTTGTAAGTAGGAAGGTACTGGAGTACATGTACTTGCAGTGCTCAGCATAAGTGAATACACCCATGCTAAAGTTGGACTATTTTAATTCCAAAGGCTAAGGGAACTTAGTATCCTGGATCCATGAAATAACTGGCCTTTAAAAATAAAAATCTGCCTGCCTTTATGGGAATTTAACATAGGGGTGTATTGACTTATGCCCCCTGTATTTTAAGGAAGAACAATATATATTTACAATATATATTCAAGAAGAAAATTGCTGTGCTTAAAGGTTGGATTTTTCTTCTTTTTTTTAAATTAAGGCATTAAGATCAATTTCCAAAAGATGATTTTTTATTCCTCTTTTTAGTCAACTTTAGCATGGGTGTATTCACTTATGCTGAGCACTGTAGTTACATTCAAGTACTGCTAGACATTATATCTAAATGTTGAGAATGCATCCTTTTTTAGCACTGTATGTATATATATATATATATATATATATATATATATATATATATATATATATATATATATATATATATATATATATATTATGCTTCCCTTTTAGGTTTAGAGATGGTTTGGTAAATGTTTCATGTGATTTAGGTGAGCGTAATAATCTGGGACCAACATCAGTTCATTCATCTGTTTTGACTGAAGCTTGATCATACAATAGGTACTATATCTATATGGTTTCATTTTATAATTAACTTTAGGACAATATCACTGTTGTGTCACTGTTTGTTTTGTGAAAAAGCAAATTCCACCTACTGATGGAGAGAAAGGCTCATGTCAGTGTAAATGATATTACAATACTGTATTCACATTGCTGTCATGTACAGTATGGAGTTCATCTGCAGGAGTGGCTTGAGTAGCAACAAATAGGACTATGAATATTTGTATTTTCTAAAGGTTTACGTGGTATTGGCTCACTGGTCTCACAAGATACTCATTTTGTGTTCATCTCACATCAGAAAGACGTCTGCACGCATTGGGGTTCAAGTGCTTTGTGCTGGAAAAATTTGAGTTGAACTTCCCTTTTCGTGACCATCATTATAGGATTGGTCCTCCTTGTTTTGGACTGTGTTTGTATGTCATGAATCACGATAAATGTTAGTACTGATTATGAACTTGGATATTTTATTTATTGCCATATTAGGGGTGGCAGTAGCTCAGTCTGTGGGGAGTTGGGTTGGGAACTGGAGGGTCGCCAGTTCAATTCCCTGTTCGGACCAAATATGGAGTGTGAACTGGTAACTGGAGAGAGGCCAATTCACCTTCTGGGCACTGCCAAGGTGCTCTTGAGCAAGACACCAAACCCCAAGCTGCTCAGCAGCCCCCCCCCACACTATGACATCTCTCCATTTCTGCATGTATAGGACCTGAGCATGTGTGTGTATTTCAGGCCTGTGTGTTCTAACAACAGTCAAATATAAATTATTATTAATCACATTATTATCATATACAGAGTTACAACTCATTGTAACGTTTCATTTCTTGTTGTTCCTTCCTCCTGACAGCCATAGCTGCAGTCTCCCAGGCCCAGACTGACTGCTCTCGGGGGGCCTGTTACCCACCCACCGGTGACCTGCTCCTGGGCAGGGCCCAGCAGCTCTACGCCTCCTCCACCTGCGGCCTCGCAGGCTCCGAGGTCTACTGCACCCCATACGAACAGGTAGGAGCACAGGACATGTCGTCTCTGCTAATCAAAGATGTATGGAGACAAATCTCAAGTTTGTTTCACACTGTATTAGTATTAGTCTACACAAAGAAAGAGGAAGGTGAGAGACATCCGGCCAAAAAGAGGGACAGTTGGCTGAATTTCCGCTGGCACCTGAACAATCCCAGAAGTGGAACGTCGTGGATATAGACTATATTAGTATCAACCTCTAAAAGCCACAGTGATCAAATCTTAGTAAATCATCTTGATCAAGAGAGACGTCTCTGGTTAGAAGAGCTGTTCAGTTAAAAATGTGTGACACATAGCAGCACAAACAGCAGCTTCAGTAGTAAAATATTAATATTGGCTTTATAAAGAAAACCTTATCAGTCAAACCAGAGCACATAGACAGTCAGCGCCTCGGCCAGCTGTGTTCACCCGGGCCACGTGTGGGTCTCTACGTGAAGTTTGCTCCGTCAGGAGGCGAGCGGTGCAGAGGTCATGGCGAACAGACAGGATGGAGGCTGTGGTGGTTTTGGCCGGACTGCCTGCTGTCCATTTTGTGAAACAGTCTGATTTCAGTGCCAACGCATCATGTTGCAACTGTACTCTTTGACCGACGTCTGAAAACCACTCGCCAGCCCATCGGCTGGCTCAGCACAAACTGAATTTTGAAATAAAAGAGAGAGAGAGCAGAGAACAGGGTCATTTTGCAATTTTTACTTTCGCTCAAGAAACTAGGAAAACTAGACTACCCAATCATTTAATAATTTCCTTAAAATGTAATCAAATTTGCATTCATTATGGATCAAAAATGTAATAAACCCCAAAATGTAATCAAATGTCCTGACTGATATTGTACAGTAATAACATTTTTACCAGTGATGTTATGTTTTACCTTGCATTATTGGGAATTTATGACATTTTCAGGTGGGTCATTTTGTTTTTCTTCCAAAACTGATACTCTCAGAGAAATTTGACAGTACCATTCTCAATGCAAAGTGATTCTAACTTAGCAAATAAATAAATCAGCAGGGGTGTGAAAAAGTACTCAGGAATTCTACTCAATTAACTTGAGTTGTTCTCACAGCTGTATTGGTCAGGGTTTTGCTTTTAGATGAGAAAATCTATGTTTGGAGTGTTTTCATTAGGCTTACATGACACTAACAGTATTATACATGTTGTATAATACTTTCACACTTTATAATTCCCCAGAAAAAGCATACTTAATAATTATAACATTATCTCTCAAATTATTACATCATCAGTTTTGAATAATGAAAACCCACATGAAAGCTATTGCCTTCTCAGTACAAATGCTATTACAAAATCAGCCAGGACATTTGATTACATTATTGGTGAATTTATTACATTATTTTGGTGACGTTAAAGTTTAAATTTGGTATTGTGTGCTATCTGCTGTGCTGCCAGAATTCCCGCCGACGGAGAGTTTTCGAAGAGATGTGCTAAAAGATATTTAATATGCGCAGTATATTCGTCTTGCAATAGTCCAATGATAAGAGGGATGGTGTAACACAGAGCGAGAGGGCTGGACTGAAGCCCAGCTGTTCCGTGTTACCACAGATCATCTTCATTTCCGCCTTCAGATAAATGTAGTGCAGGATAAAGTACAATATTGTCTCAGACATGTAGTGGAGGAAAAACAGAAGTCTCCCAAGCTGAAAATAAGTAAATACGTTAGTAGGCTAATAAGTAAAGTTTGAGCACTTCAAAAAAATGCCTAAGTACAGTACTTATGTTAGCATTAGCCTACTCTGCTATAACAAGGAAAATGTCCTGTTGTATTCCAACTTTCAGTGATTTTCATTATGACTCTCACTAAGGCAGGGGTGTCAAACTCAATTTCTCTAAGGACCACACTGGAAAATAAGAATCACATCAAGGGCCAGACATGTTTAGTTTATTGTTATGCTTTTATTTCATCAAAGAAGTCAAGCATCTTTGACTGTATTATTGCATGTCTCATATAGCTTTCTCACTTGTTGTTTGGCCGACATAAAGAGACAAAAAAGTCAGCAAAAAAGTAACTTGGCCATCAAAGTAAAAAAAGCGACAAAAACATCAGACAAAAAAACATCAATTCAATTCAATTTGATTTATAGTATCTAATTATAGCAAGAGTTATCTCAGGACACTTTAAAGTTAGAGTAGGTCTAGACCACACTCATAATACTATTTACAAAGACCCAACAATTGCAGTAATTCCCACAAGAGCAAGCATTTAGTGCGACAGTAGCGAGGAAAAACTCCCTTTTAGGGAGAAACCTCGGACAGACCCAGGCTCTTGGTAGGTAGTGTCTGACGGTGCTGGTTGGGGGTGCAAATTAGACAGAAACGTCAGAAAACAAGGCAAAAAAGGTTGAAAAAAAAGGCGCCAAAGGCGTCGGCAAATGTGACAAAAACTTCTGAAAAAGTGACAAAACATTGAAAAAGTTACAAACAAATAGATGGGCCAAAATGTACTGAAAACCTACATCGATATGAGTTTGACACATGTGCACTAAGGTAACCTAAACCTAAGTGATCCAAATCCAACCTAAAAGACACAGAAAGCACAGAAAGAAAGACAGGCAGGGTAATGTTTGTGTTCATTCATACCTCACAGTGTGTGTGCGCTGCGTTGAGTCTGCCTCAGGGAATATAGGGATAGTTGTGTTAGGCGTGGACTCTCTCTGATTGATCAACGCTTTCCCTTATTTTTTTAATTTATTTTTTTAATACCTGAGCCGCACCTTGTCCAGACAGGGAGGGGAGGGAACACTCAGCGGTATCTCAGAGCTGACACATACATGCACGGCTGCCAGTAAAGACCAACAATGATGAAGCTGAAAGCCCGCACAGCCATCATAAAAAAAACTAGTCAAATCTTGTTGGCAATGCGTCATCACACTGCTGCAATCACCGGATTCTGTAACAAACATTTAGGTATGCATAGTATGCATCATATTTCTCTATATCTGTATCAGTGTATCTGTGTCCAAACCGGCAGCGGCAGATGGCTGCCCACCAAGAGTCAGGGTCTGTCCGATGTTTCTGCCTAAAAGGAATTTTTTTTCTCGCCACTGTCGCACCTAATGCTAGCTTCTGGGAAATTGTTGGGGCTTTGTAAACTATAGAGTGTGGTCTAGTCCTAACTCTTGTTATGATTTGATACTATAAATAAAACTGAATTGAATTATGAATCAAATGAATATATTTAAATGCTGTAGTGTTGATTGGTCTAGTGCAGAGATCTTCAACAGAGGGTCCATGACCCCTCGGGGGTCCTCAGAGTTAGTGCAGGGGGTCTGCCCAATTATGTTAAAAAAAAAATTTGAATATGTCTGAAAATTAAAGGTCCCATGACATGCTGCTTTTTCGATGCCAGGAGTTACCATGGCCTTTAATATTTCGATAGTAATTTAGATATTATATGTAAGTTTTGATAGTAATGTGACAGTACAGTACATGTATGAAAGAGCTAACAGTTGGATTTTGTATCGCAGATTGAAAATAGTTTTAGAATTTCTGTTGTTGATACTAAAGTGCAGTGGGCCAGGTTGAGCTGTAGCTCCAGCAGTATACAAAGACTCTAAGTTGTGACAGATTTGGTGAAACGTGTCATC
Source organism: Perca flavescens (assembly GCF_004354835.1). Taxonomy (NCBI): domain Eukaryota; kingdom Metazoa; phylum Chordata; class Actinopteri; order Perciformes; family Percidae; genus Perca; species Perca flavescens. Next base: position 6,402,189 of record NC_041334.1, read on the forward strand.
TCTGAGACCGGCTCATTAGCTCTCCTGTTTATGTTTGTGTACATTAAAGCCCTAAGAATTTGTATTTAATATATGAGGTTATTTTGGTTGGAGTTGCTAATATCATATACTATATACTGTAAATATATGGAGAATGATCAATAGATTTGATGCATCCTATTAGGCATGCATTTCAGATTTTATCAGGGGATCAAATCATTTTGTTGCAGTGTCAGATTTCCTAAACATATATAGAATATGAAGAGAAACTGGAAAGACATCCTTCAAATCTATAATGTACCGAAGCTAGGCTTATTTCAGGTAAATTTGTAATGGGGCCTAAAAATAGATTTTTCTTACCCCATAACAATCCGAGCAGTTCAGAATCACTCATTCCAGCCAGATACCTGCTGTTTCAACTTAAATGCATTCAACTTAAAGTGTGTAAATTCTTTTTTCTCGTTGAAAAACTGTGAACGTTATCGACTCTGAGGTGGGTTCTTCTTAACTTGTAGGTTAAAAGTGATTCAACGTGGTCCCAATTTTTTATCCAAGGTTTGTGTTTTTTGGCACTGTGTGTCCCCTCAAACACCGTGCAAACACACTGTTTGCATGTAGCTGTTGCCAGCTGACTGTTGCATCAACTGTACATGTGTTTGATTTTCAGTTGTGGTATAAAGTCTACAGTGGGCATTATTATAAAATGAGTTAGTTAAACTAAATCTGTCTGGAAAAAAGCCTTCAAGTTGAATCCCTTTTAACCTGCAGGTTAAGAAGAATCTCCATGTCATGCTTATCTGGGGTATGTGGGTTGAAGTAGTTGTAAAAATGACACAACCGACTCCTTGAGGGGCTTAAGTCTTTATCGCCTGAGATTAGATTAAATTCACAGTTCTGCAGTCACAAAGAAAGATTTACACACTTTAAATTGAATGCATCATTCCTGTAATTCAAAACTGAAAACACTAAAATTTTTTTTTGTGTTTTTGAACACAATTTTTTGCATTTTTTGAATGCTTAATGCTCCTTTTACTCCATATCAAACACATCCACATGAAAAGACTGATAACAATATCATTTATAGCTAACCAGTAAGAAATTATGAATTAGCCTTGCTTAGCATTAAGGATGGAAACTACAGAATAGCTGGTTTCATCCAAAGCAGAAAAAAAAAATTCGATTTTTCATATTTACGTATAAAATGATCTATGTTATTTTGGGTAATCCAAAATTAATTAAAAAGAAAGCCAACAACCAATACTCAGGTTAATTGATGACTTGATAAATGCATTATTTTTAATAGGTTTATGCATATTTTGAAGTGCTAATTGTAAACCGTGTTGTCACAAATTATTGTTCTAGGAGTAGGAGAGGCTGTATGAAACTGACCTTTTCCTGGCTAAATCTATCTATAAAGACCGCCCACTAAACTTAAATGTCATGTGACCGGTTGTCATGACGGTGATGTTGCGTCCTAATGTGTGACTGAGTTGAGTCACGTAGCTGGAGGGAAAGCATTAGTGAGGCCTTTACAGTATGTCGTAACAATCGGCAACCCAGAGGGAACTTTTCCCTACAGGGAAAGCAGCCATGTCCAGCGTCACCAGAATAGAGGAGGACCTCCTAAATATTGACTGATGAAAGCAGCCAGTCAGTCATGTGGGCATTACATCTCCAAACCCAGCGTGGGTGTCTTCATAAACAGCACGTAGCGCATCAGAGGTGGAAAAACATGATCTGCTCACTTTTATTTAACACACTGATAACGTTGGTGTGTTTGTGTGCACATGTGTACATGCACACTTCACACTGATTTATGGTCAGTAAATAATACTACACCTAAACATCATTTTTGGGATGAATTGGGTAGATTATTTTACTAAAGTCATTATAAGTTATATTAGACGTCTACAATAGTTGATTGGAATTGTGTTTTGGAAAGAGTCTGAATTTCATCAATTTCAAATTTTGTCGGTGGGGGGGGGGGGGATTCTTTATTTAACAATGGATTTGTTTTGCCTGTGTTGACAAGTCAGGTTCCACAGGTGTCACACAGTGTTCCTTCCTCATCTGTTACTGGGGCAAAGTTTCCCTCCAAATTGTTGACCAGCCCAATCTATAGAGCTGTTGTGCATCTGGTGCATATTGATTTTCGGTGTGACTTGCTCAGTGACCCGGCTAATCATAGCGGGGAGCAAAAGAGACTCATTTAGAAGTTGGGTCTTAGGTCCAAGGGTCACTTTCAGGACAACTGGCTCTCACAGTGACACAATCCCATACACCAACTATTACAATGTAACTCTGCAGGAGCGTCCATTGTTACTTTATTTGTTTCTATGTTTGTTTGTTTCTTAGAGGAGGATGAAGTGTTGTCCATGTGACTCCAGGAACCCAAACGGTCAGCTGGCCCACACTGTCCAGGATGTCCTGTCCACATCTGGACCAGACAGATGGTGGCAGTCTGTGAAAGGTGGGCAAAGAAAGAAAGAAAGAAAGAAAGAAAGAAAGAAAGAAAGGGCTTTTCTATTAGCAGGAGTGAAATGGCATATTTCAAGCAGTGCTGTAGTCAAGTCCACCTTTGTCGAGTCCAAGACAAGTCCAGGACCAGGACTAGTCAGGACCGAGTCACAACCGAGTCCAAAGAGGTTCAAGTCCAAGTCAAGATCGAGTCCAAATGAGAGACAATACAATACAGAGACAGAAAAAAAAGAATCCTCTTCAAGACCACTCACTGTACTTACCTGTTGATAGTTGATGTGATGTGAGAGACAGTATTTCTTTTATTTTAAGATGATCATTTTGCATTATTATTATTATTTGTAATGATAAAAAAGCAAGTACAGAGTACAACACTGTAGGATCAAATTAGGCCCTATTATTTACTTTAAGTGTAACAATTGCACTTAAGTCCCATAGAGCTGAAGTGCAACTTCACATTTCACATAGTCTTTTTATTCTGGTGTTACAAGAACATTGTGGAAAATGTAACAAAAAACACGCAACACAGGTGTCACTAAAAATAAAACTCTGAACGGTCCCATTCTTGGACTTATTACTTGTCCTGAAGAATCCATAGTCCAAAGTGCTCGCTGACATTATGTCTGTGGCCGAGTCCGGACTCAAGTACGACAGCCCTGATTTCAAGTACATGCCATGTTTTATAGCCATTTCTTCAATTGTCTTCCAGCTGTCAACTCTAAACTGTAGGAAGCAAAACAACATCATATCTCATGGGAAATCATTTCAACCAAAGCAAAGTATTTTATTTGACATGGAAATGCTGTTGTGCCTGTTTTGTCCTGCAGAGGTGAATCCCGTCACTCTCCAGTTGGACCTGGGCAACCTGTTCCAGCTGGACAACTTGGTGCTCAGCTTCAAGGTGGGACACAGTCTGCTGATCACATGACCACCATGGATCTGTTCTGTTGAACGTTTTGAAAAATATTGTATTTGAATGTATTTTATAGTTTATGGAACACATCCGAGTATAAACACGGTGTATCTGTGTTTGTGTCCTGCAGGGTCCGCGTCCCAGTTCCTTTCTCATAGAGAGGACACGGGATAATGGCAGGACGTGGCAGCCCGCTCTCTACTTGGCTACAGACTGTCACAAGGCTTTCCCTGGCATGCCCACAACTGCACCTCTCACCATGGACCAGACATACTGCTACACACTGCCCCCTACTGGAGCAAACCCATACCAAGATCACAAAGTAAGGACCAGTGGTGGAATGTAACTAAGTACATTTACTCAAGTACTGCAGTTAATTACAAATGTTGAGGTGTAGAGGTATAGGGCATAGAAAGCTGTGCATAAGTGCAGAATGAACTTTCATCTGGGATTTCTTGTGAAATGCAATTAAAAAATATTTGTATATGGATGAATGGATAAAACAATGATGCTACATACAGTATAATTTACATATATATTTATATATGTGTAATAATATATATATATATATTTTATTATTTTTTGTTACCAGAGTAACAACTATTCTTACTGGGGTCCACACAAAAGATAAAACAAAACAAGACATTTAACGATACATTAATATTCCACATTGTCAATACAATAAATAAATACTATATATTTAATAATTCCACATTATGGATAAAATATAGTTCTACTGATACATTCACATTTCCTTCTTAACAGCCGTTTGACACAAGTAACCAATGGACACGTTGTACCGGTGTACACTAGTGTCTGTACTTAGGTAAACATCAGAACGTTAATCCACATTCACATCCCTGCTACCATATGCAGTTTAAGATGATTTCTTTTTGACTAATTGCTCATTTTAATCTTTTAATAAAACATTTTTATCTCACTTGTAATTTGTGTTAAATGCAGTGGAAATATGTTCCAATTTGACATCGCCCTATACATTACAGTTTTCTGTGTGGCATTAGTTTTAGGTAAAGGTATAATCCTAATAAGATGTACATTTCTCTTCTCCAGATCCAGTTCGATCCTTTGCGTCAGTATGCTTATGTGCCTGCTTCCACAAACCAAAAAATTGAAGGTAAGTCTCTGTCTGTCATAAGTCGCTCCACCCGGTTGGAGGTGTGTAGGCCGCTGACCGACAGCTGTCTCATCCCCAGATGTGTCTGCGGTGACGGGGCTGAGGGTGAACCTGATGGAGCTCGGCGATGTGCCGCGTCTGCCAGGCAGAGCTCTCAGTAGGTTCTACGCCCTGAAGGAGATGAGGGTGATGGGCAGCTGTTTGTGCCACGGACACGCCAACCGATGCCTTCCAGAGGCCGACAACAACCTGCTGACCAACAGCATACAGGTACGTGTGGGGGGGTTTGGAGGTTGATGGTTGTTTTTTGTTTTTTTTGGGTGGGGGGGGGGGGTGGTTGACTGTAGGGGTGTGAATCTTCACTATTCTCACGATTCAATTCGATTACGATTATCCTGTCAACGATTCAATACCACGATGCATCACGATCCGTCACCTCCTCGACATTAATATACAGTACATATTACTACACATGGCTTTCATTGACAAATTCAAGCAGAGGAGTCTGAACACAACAAGATAAGTCTAAAAAAAAGCAGCGAGCAGAAAATCAACAAGTAAAATCAGTGGGCAATAATCGATTATGGATGCAATGATTCATTTCAGCACTAGTTAACAGTAGTTCCTCCCTCTCTCTGCGCTCCTCCTCTGCTGGTCTCCTACCCACGCCCACCACACGCCTCAGCACCATGGGGCGAGGCCTTTCAGCTGCACTGCTCCCTGGCTCTGGAACTCCCCTAACCCTAACCTAACCCAAACCTAACCCAAACCCCCACACATCCGCCAGTCACCATAACATCATTCAAATTCCACCTCAAAACCCACCTGTTTAAACTGGCCTACTCACTATAACTTATACTTTATGAAATCCACTGATTCCATTTCCACAACCTTTCATTCATTTATTTTTTGAACTGTCACATTTTTGTTCCGTCTTGTCTTGTCTTTGTCATTGCCCGTCTTGCTGGTTTATGTTTTTATCGCAATCACGGAAGGCTTGTATCATGTGGACGCGCCATTAGTTTTCTTGTCATTACTTAGAATCCCTGATGGGGGCGACAGAAACTACGCACTATAGCTTGAAATGAAATAAGCCTCTCATTCAGTGGCTACCAGGACAATGATCCTCATGCATTCAAATTCAGTATCAAAGGAAAGCAGCAGTGAACCCTCACCAGGGTTACATGAGAGCGGCAGTACATTTCAAAAACGTATATTATTTAATATGCACGGTGCAGTGGTTAGCACTGTCGCCTCACAGGGTTCGAACCCACAGGGCCTTTCTGTGCGGAGTGTGCATGTTCTCCTCGTGACTGCATGGGTTTCCTCTGGGTGCACAGACATCCAGAGCGCTGTGGAGATCTAGGCTTGGCAATGCCACACTACTGTTAGTGTGCCATGTCCCTGTGATTGAACACTGCCTCTCCCCCAATTTCGTATGTCATATAAACATATTTGTTAGCTGTTCTGAACTGAAATCTACTCTGGATTTCATTTCAACTTTCATCTTTATGCATACTGACATTTTCGTTGTTGGTGCAGGTTGGGTACCGAACTTCAATACGTTTTAGGCACCGACCGAATTGCCTCTCTAGTATCAAGTATCAAAAAAATGCCTCGTCATTCAATACCAAAGTTACATACCTGAGGAGTAAGTCTCATCAGCGTCAGTGAGCCAATAAGCACACAGCATGCTTTTACCAAGATCTGATAATGCTGCTGATTGGCTGTCTAACGTTGCACGTCGTAGAGGTATGCAGGAAAAACTCTACGTTACGCACAGAGACGGTGCTCATGTGTTGTATTTTTAATGGCTTGACTACAAGTGTGTGAGTCACATAGGTGTAAAGGAGCTAAGGAAAAAATTAAATTAATTTAATAAATTTAGGAACCAGTACCAGTAAGTCATTAAATTGGTACCGGTATCAAAACTTTTTGAACGATACCCAGCCCTGCAGGCTAAATACAGTATATAATCGAGATGTAATTCACTTTAAAAAAGCTTGCTGGTATAACTAAGTGATGTGATACTCTGCTATATGTCTCTGGTAGCAGTCCTCAGCTGATCCCAGCCTGAATGAATCAGCTCAGCGTTGCTGAACACGCTTCTGTGTCTCTCTGCAGGTGAATCCTCAGTGTGACTGCCAGCATAACACAGCCGGTGTCAACTGTGAGCGTTGTGCTGATCTCTACAACGACCTGCCCTGGAGACCCGCAGAGGAGGGCAACACTCATACCTGCAAACGTAAGACTTCCCCCGTACCTGTTACACGTCTCTCGAAACCCAGCTGATCAGCGTGATGGTGTCATGACCCACCACAGACTGTAGAAAGACACGGAGGTAGCATCTGTCAGCCAATATATCGAATTAATGCAATAATGCCTCTCACATTTGTCACCATACCCCTAGTCTCGCTATACCAGACCTTCCTCCAAAGCGCGCATGAGGAGAATCTGGCTACTCCACACAGCATTCGGGGATGAGAGGAAAACGTGCTCTGGTTTATTGGCATTTCTTTAAACCAATCACAATTGTCTTGGGCGGTGCTAAGCACTGGAGAAAAGCCATGGTGCCTCTGCAAAATAGCCTCAGCAGGGAACTTGTTTTGGTGGAACCTGTGTACGTTCAAAGGTTGTTTTAGTCGTGCAACAGAAAACTCAGATTGGACAGATAGTCTAGCTAGCTGTCTGGATTTACCCTGCAGAGATCTGAGGAGTGGTTAACCATAGTCCTCAGAAATCCACCGGAGTTTAGAACGCCAACACAAAGGAAGAGGAAGGTGACGGACACCCGGTCTAAATGAGGGAAATCCAGCGGATTTTCCTTCAGCAACAGAGGAATCCCGCAAGTGGAACGTCGAGGATATAGACTACCATACCCCAGACTGTTTTGGAGCATCCATTATGTCAAAGCTAGACAATAGCGAAAGCCAAAATTGTCCCACAATGTTGGCAATCTGATGTATTATTAGATTTTTGTTGTTGTTGTATGTAATGTTTGCTTGGGGTTGCGTGAAAGCCATTTAAACTCAAATGTATTTATTTATTTTAATCAACCTCACTTTTACTAAGGGCCAAACTGGAAAATAAGAATCACATTAAGGGCCATTTTTGTGGGGGGTTTTTTACACTTTTGTCACATTTGGTCCACATAAAGTCCTACAAAAGTCAGCAAAAAAGTTCCTTAGCCATCATTGAGTTTACCAAATCAAGCAAAACAATGATTACATTTTTAAAAGTAGGCTACCACAACACAGCCGACTCACAGCAACGAGTCTCAAAGTCGGCAAATCTGCCAAATTCTGCTCTGAGTGTAATTACAGTTTGAAAAACAGTTTCCCGTCTTTTTGGTTTGGCACACGACAAAGCGGGTCAAAATTTATTGTGAACCTAAATTGATATGCGGGCCGGATCAAAATTTGTGAGGGCCCAGATTCAGCCCGCGGGCCTTGAGTTTGACATGTGCTGTATACTAACCTCCTTGCTCCTCCTCAGGCTGTGAGTGTAACAACCACGCCCAGCGCTGTCAGTTTGACCAGGCGGTGTTTGAGGCCAGTGGGCGGAGGAGCGGAGGTGTGTGTGAGGGTTGCCTGCACCACACCACAGGGCCAAAGTGTGACCAGTGTGCCCCGGGCTACCAGCCAAACCCTCGTAGCCGAATGGACCGCCCCGATGCCTGCATACGTGAGTTGTTCATTAGGGAAATGAAAAGCACTCTGAACTTCAAGTTAGGTCCTTAACAAGTGCAAAGCATCAAAAAGCTGAACGTGGCATGCACGATCCAACTAAAACTTAAAAAATGGGCTAAATATTTGATGTATATACAAATGTATATACACGCCAAATGTAAAAATTCAGCCACATGTAAAAATTCACAATTTTATAGCTGATGTATTTTGATTATTTAGCTCACTTTCCTTACATTTAGCAAATTATTCTCACATTTAAGAGAGAAATTTGTGTAAAACTAGCCTACATGTTCTTTGCAATTGTCATCAATATGCTTATAAAAGTAAAATAAAAAGTTAAATGTTAACTCTAAATATGAAATTGCCCCTGTAGATACAATGGTTGATGAGTTTGTGTTGTTGTGTTGCTGCCAGGCTGTATCTGCAGTGCTGAGGGGACAGTAAACGGGGGCCGGTGTGACGACAGCACCGGCACGTGTCAGTGTAAAGTGAATGTGGAAGGCCCCCGCTGTGAGCGCTGTAAGAGAGGCTACTACGACCTGAGCGCCTCCAACCCTCTGGGCTGCTCCAGTGAGTCATCCAGCACCTTCATATCACACTCTGTAACACCAGCGGCTTTTTCTTTCAGCTGGCTCTGTTTTCAGTGAGCCCTTAACTACCACAGCTTATGGTGCGTTCTTTTTGTCCACCGAAGTCGATCTACGAGTCGTTTTCCGGAGTTACGAACCGGAAGTTGCAAAAAGAACGCCCCCGAGGTCGTACATACGACTCGTCAAGTCGTCTGAACTCAGAGGACCCCGAGTTCCCTTTCAAAGATGGCTACATCGTGCATCACACGTAGTAAACATTGTAGTTTTCTACAATTTTAAGAACTTTTGTCTTTGTTGTAACCAAATGAAGAAGTCGTACACATGTCGCTACAGTCTTATTATGAGTTAAATACCGCCTAATTAGGTTTTTTGTAGCTTGTGCAGCTGAAATTGGCTAGAGACGCTTGGTTGCTATATGACAACAATGGCCGAGTCTTGAGCAGAAAGCAGAGCAGTAACCTCTGCGGTTATTCGTTTTTCAGACACGGATGTGACGTCACACTCGGGCTACTAGTCGCGATTAAAAAGAATGCACCATTAGCTTGAGTAGGGAAATCTTTAAATACATAGGTATGCCTAATCCCCAGGTCCTTATAGCCAGTGGTGGAAGTAACTAAGTACATTCACTAAAGTACTGTACTTAAGTACAAATTCCAGGTACTTTACTTTCCATGCCACTTTCTACTTCTACTCTGCTACATTTCAGAGAGAAATATTGTACTTTTTACTCCACTACATTCATCTGACAGCTTTAGTTACTAGTTACTTTACACGTTAAAGGTGCTGTAGGTAGGATTGCGAAGATCCAGGACTTAGCCAAACATTTTTAACATCGACAACATCTCCGTCCCTCTCCCCTTTCTGCTAAAACTCAAAACTGTCTCCTAAGCCCCTCCCCCCACAAGGGAGAATGAATGTGTGTGCATGAGCAGTGATTGACACGCAGTTAGACACCCCCCACCCTGGCCCTGTTTGGTGCATCTGAACAGGGAGCTGTGGATTTTTGCAAATCGTACTACAGGCTGTAGGTGGTGCCAGAGGAGCCGGATTTTTTTATTTTTTATTACCTGCTTCCTGTAGTTCTACTTGAACATAGGGTCAGTTTCAGAAACTATGACAGAAAGTTAGTTTTATAAGTCTTACCTACTGCACCTTTAAGATGTTTGCACTCAAAACACATGTAGTTTATAAAATCTGATGTTTTATTCTAAATGAAACTAGCCAACAATATAACAGCCGACAAGTCCAGCTGAAATGATTAGACCATTAAACACACAACTGTTTGGATCCTTTCCAGTTTCTAAAATGGGAGGGTTTTACTGCATTGAGTACTTACTTTTAATACTTTAAAAGTTATTTGCGTCTTCACTGTTTTTTAGGCCAAGGACCTTTAACCTGTATTGTATAATATTGTACAAAATGAAGTTGCATAATAAACTGGGCCTACAAGTATTTGACCCCTTGCTGATTTTGCAGGTTTGCCCACTTACAAAGAATGCAAAAATCTACAATTGTAATCATATGTACATTCTAACAGGGAAAGACAGAATCCCAAAGAAAATTCCAGAAAATCACATCATATGAATTTATTAAAATTGATAACCATCTGATGAGGAAAAACAAGTATTTGACCCCCTGGACAAACAGCAAGTATTCTGGCTCCTACAAGCCAGTTAGTCTTTCTTTAAGACACAGCCCCAATCCGAACCAATTATCTACATCAAATACACCTGCCTCACCTCGTTACCTGTATAAAAGACACCTGTCAACACCCAAACAACCAGCATCCAACATCACCACCATGGGCAAGACCAAAGAGCTTTCTAAGGACATCAGGGACAAGATTGTTGATCTGCACAAGGCTGGTATGGGCTACAAGAGAATCGGAAAGCAACTTGGAGAGAAAAGATCAACTGTCGGTGCAGTTATCAGGAAATGGAAGAAGCACCACACCACCGCCAACCTCCCTCGGTCTGGGCCTCCACACAAGATCTTGCCTCGTGGGGTGTCCCTGATCATGCGAACGGTGAGGAATCATCCCAAAACCACAAGGGGGGAACTGATGAATCAACTGAAGGCAGCTGGGACCACAGTTACAAAAGAAATGGTTGGTAACACACTACGCCGTCATGGATTGAAATCCTGCAGCGCACGCAAGGTCCCCCTGCTCAAGAAGACACATGTACAGGCCCGCATGAAGTTCGCCATTCACCACCTGGACGACTCAGAAGAGGCCTGGAAGAAGGTGATGTGGTCAGATGAGACCAAAATAGAACTTTTTGGCCTCAACTCAACTCGTCGTGTTTGGAGGGCAAAGAACACAGAGTACAACCCAAAGAACACCATCCCCACCGTCAAGCATGGTGGTGGCAACATCATGCTTTGGGGGTGCTTTTCAGCCAAGGGGACGGGACAACTCCATCGTATTGAGGGGAGGATGGACGGGGCCATGTATCGTGGAATTCTGGACCGACATCTCCTTCCCTCAGTGAGAGAGCTGAAGATGGGTCGAGGATGGGTGTTTCAGCACGACAACGACGCTAAGCACACCGCCAAAGCAACAAAAGAGTGGCTGAAGAAGAAGCACATCAAGGTTCTGGAGTGGCCTAGCCAGTCTCCAGACCTGAATCCGATTGAAAATCTTTGGAGGGAGCTTAAAATTCGAGTTGCCAGGCGACAACCTCGAACCTGAATGATTTGGAGGCTGTCTGCAGGGAGGAGGGGCCAACATCCCTGCCGAAATGTGCACAAACCTTGTCACCAACTATAAAAACCGTTTGACATCTGTGCTGGCCAATAATGGCTTTTCTACAAAATATTAACATGCTGTTTGTCCAGGGGGTCAAATACTTGTTTTTCCTCATCAGATGGTTATCAATTTTAATAAATTCATATGATGTGATTTTCTGGAATTTTCTTTGGGATTCTGTCTTTCACTGTTAGAATGTACATATGATTACAATTGTAGATTTTTGCATTCTTTGTAAGTGGGCAAACCTGCAAAATCAGCAAGGGGTCAAATACTTATTTCCCCCACTGTACCTTTTAAGGTACACTACAATACTAAGCTACTATTTACATATTCATATATAATCATGTTTTAATGACAAACTACATACATGTAGTACAGATTAACTGTATCTGTGGATGGCTGCCTTAGTGGCTACCTTACAGGCCAATAAGCACCTCATCAATATTGATGAGGTTTTTACGAATAGGCTGGTTTATCTTTGGTAATAATATTTTGGATTCACGTTAATGTATATTTTCCAACATATTTTAATTTGGGTGGAAATAAACTTTCAAAAAAGTATTAAACTATAATTTGGCAGCCCCCCTGCAGTGACTCTGAGGCTGTGACTTAAGTAAAGGACCTAAATATTTCCACCAATGCTTATAGCTATGGTTAAAGTGTATATATGTGTTAGGGGTGGGAATCACCAGAGGCCTCACGATACGATATCATCACGATATTATTGCGATTTTAAACATATTGCAATATTTTGCAATATACTGCAATGTATTACCTTTTTTCCAACTTAAAATCTTTCCTAAATTTAAATTATGTCCCCAAAGGAAAATTTTGTCAACATCTGTTTTATCTAAAAAGATAAATTTTTCTGTCTGTTCATCTCACTTAAATTTTATTGCTGCAAAATGGGATTGTCAAGCAAGACAGACTGACCAACACATATATCATAAAAGATCGATACTTGGCATCTGTGTATCGATACAGTATTGCCACGAAAAATATCGCGATACTATGCTGTATCGATTTTTTCCCCCACCCCTAATATGTGTGCAAATGTTCATATTAAAGTTGACAGTAGCTAACTGATGTTCCCCCCTGCTGTCCAGAGTGTTCCTGTTCCCCAGACGGGTCCCTGTCAGATGACTGTGACGTGATGAGCGGCCAGTGTGCCTGTCGGCCCCACTTCCACGGCCGGACCTGTGAAGTGTGTTCCAAAGGCTATTGGAAACCAGCGCTGACATCATTCTGCAAACCCTGCGGCTGTGACCCCACCAGGTCATTCAGTGATACTTGTGACCAGGTATGATCACTACTTAGAAAGAGCCAACACATTCACACGCCCATCACGTAAAATACGGACGCTTGGTCAGGTGCCTTTGGCGTTGTTATTGATGCTGAAAGTCATCTTTAGCGTCATTTCTTTTTTTCTTTTTGGGCATTTTTTGGCCTTTATTGACACGACAGCTGAATAAATGAAAGGGAAGATAGAGGGGAGAATGGCATGCAGCAAAGGGCTGCAGGTCGGAGTCAAACCCTGGCCAGCTGCATTGAGAAGTAAACCTCTATATATGGGCGCACGCTCTACCAACCGAGCTGCTGCTGTGCCTGGTGCGTTCTACACACACATGGTTTTTGCATCGTATCTGACGCTGAGAGCCACTCGTAAAATACGGACGGAGTGAGGACAGGTTGGAATAACGCTAGAAGAAGTCCATTTACAAATTAAAATAATACAAAGATAAATTACATTAAAATGCACTTAGATAAAAGTAAAAAGTATGTCTGTAATAATGTACTGTGAGTAAACATTAGTGCATTACATTTTAAGAAAAATTTATTTGGTGATGATGTTATTTGATAGACCTATTAAATTAAATTTTTTGCTACAAAATAAAGTGCATTAACATGCCAACGTATGTATACACATCACACCACAGAGCCCTTATGTCCATACCAACAATATAGTCCTTTTCTGTAGATGGCACGTAGCAGCCTGTGCATATAACATTATTTATATCATATTTATATTTATATTTATATCATTAATTATGAATATACAACCAGAAAAGAGACAAAACTCTGAAAATGTAACAAAAATAACAATACTACAATAAATAAAAAGAGCTATTGACAGTTTGGATTGGTTCTCACCAGTAATAACACTGAAATCTTCTTTCCAGGTGACAGGTCAGTGTCAGTGCAGACCAGGCTTTGGAGGCCCAACATGTAGCGAGTGCCCAGATAACACATACGGAGACCCTCTCACAGGCTGTCGATGTGAGTCAACTCTCTCGCATTACTCCATGTGTTGTTGAGAAGCCACTTGATGTATTTGTGAGATGTATTGGAGGCTGTAGTTTAGTTTGCTGTCTCAGTCATGGTAGAAAGTTGTTTAATTTTACCATTCGTTTAATGTAGGACTCATAAGTAAGTAAAAGTTAACTGGGCTTGTAAATACCCCAGGTTCACACACAAATTCCATGTTTAGCACAGGCTAATGAAGCCTCATTATAACTGTTGATACCAGATTGCAGTCCCAGGTTAAGCCTTAATACTTCCATGAAGACATGACTCAAGTCTGCTACTGTAGTTCCACATGGTAGCTTCATTTAAATCTAAAGTTGGCTTCTTCGTGGGTACTCTTCCTGGGTGCTAGCCTTGTTGTTATGAAATTATAAAATGTTGTATGTATAGAGTGGTATATCAATAGTATTTTATAAGTGACCTATAGGATGGACAAAAAATGCCCAAAAAATAGCAGACAAAAGTTAGGTAGTACATAGGATTGGGCATCGTTTTGATTTTAACAATTCTGATGCCAGTTCCTTATCGATTCTCGATTCCGATTCTTTGAGGAAGAGGTGAAACGGGTCCCATGCTTCTTTTACAGATAAGAGGAACATTTTATTTTGATTCAATGATGATTTACAGTTTTAGCAGGCTTTTTCAACGTAAAGTAAAGCCACCCTAGAGTTATATAGAGTATACAACACAGCTGCAACACAACAATGATCGGATTCGAAACCAAACTTTCCAAATGATTCCAATACAAAAACAATTCCATTGGAATCGTAATTTTTGAAACGATTCCAAGTTGGAACTGGTTCCCGATGCCCAATCCTATATCCTATTGTTCCATGGTTAGCAGTGCTAGTTTATTTCTTTTTTTTTTCTTAAAGATTAATTTCTGGCCTTTGCACATATGTACTACTTATGTTAGCTCACAGAGGGTAGTTTCAGGAAGTTTGTGTTTTTCTCACTTTCCATTCATTTTTCAAAAATAATCCACACTGCCCACCCATAGTGTAAAGTTTAGATTCGTATTCGAATTCTACATTTCAATTCTACAATTCTGTCACTTCATATTCACTGTTATTGACTGAGGTACTGGGGTGCAGCACCTGAGGCTTCCAATTAGAGCTGAAATGAGTATTTCTTGTCTTCTGATCCTCTTGTCTCTTCCTCCACAGTGTGTCGCTGTGATGCTGAAGGAACACTTCCAGGCAGTTGCGACAAGCAGACAGGAGCCTGTTTGTGTCGGCCCGGCGTCAGAGGAACCCGCTGTGACTCCTGCAGCCGAGGACACTGTGACTCCTTCCCTGGCTGCGAGACATGTCCGTCCTGCTTCTTCACCCTGGACGCCCAGAGACAGAACCTCAGTGCAGCTCTGGAGAGACTCTCCACCAGATTCCCTTCCCGTCCTGGAGGGGCTGTTGATCCTGGAAACTTTGGACCTCGCATCCTCTTCCTGGAGAACAGCCTGAACCTGATCCGGAACTCCATCTCCCTCCCTCCCAGTATTACCACACAGGTCGATAATGCTCTGCTCCAACTGGACAAGCTCAGGTAAGGGACCGCTGAGAAAAAAAAGCCAGAATTTGGATTTGCTATGAAAGCACTAATATGCTCTTTATAAAGCCTTCCAGTGGTGGAAGAAGTATTCAGATCCTTTACTTGAGTACAAGTACTAATACCACACTTTAGAAATACTGTGTTAAGTTAAAGTCCTGCATTGAAAATGTTACTTAAGTAAAAGTATGTAAGTATCATCAGGAAAATCTACTTAAAGGTCCCATGACATGGTGCTCTTTGGATGCTTTTATATAGACCTTAGTGGTCCCCTAATACTGTATCTGAAGTCTCTTTTATATAGACCTTAGTGGTCCCCTAATACTGTATCTGAAGTCTCTTTTATATAGACCTTAGTGGTCCCCTAATACTGTATCTGAAGTCTCTTTTATATAGGCCTTAGTGGTCCCCTAATACTGTATCTGAAGTCTCTTTTATATAGACCTTAGTGGTCCGCTAATACTGTATCTGAAGTCTCTTTTATATAGACCTTAGTGGTCCCCTAATGCTGTATCTGAAGTCTCTTTTATATAGACCTTAGTGGTCCCCTAATACTGTATCTGAAGTCTCTTTTATATAGACCTCAGTGGTCCCCTAATACTGTATCTGAAGTCTCTTTTATATAGACCTTAGTGGTCCCCTAATGCTGTATCTGAAGTCTCTTTTATATAGGCCTTAGTGGTCTCCTAATACTGTATCTGAAGTCTCTTTTATTTAGGCCTTAGTGGTCCCCTAATACTGTATCTGAAGTCTCTTTTATATAGACCTTAGTGGTCCCCTAATACTGTATCTGAAGTCTCTTTTATATAGGCCTTAGTGGTCTCCTAATACTGTATCTGAAGTCTCTTTTATTTAGGCCTTAGTGGTCCCCTAATACTGTATCTGAAGTCTCTTTTATATAGACCTTAGTGGTCCCCTAATACTGTATCTGAAATCTCTTTCCCGAAATTCAGCCTTGGTGCAGAATTACAGCCACTAGAGCCAGTCCCACAATGAGCTTTCCTTAGTATGTGCCATTTCTGTGTCTGTAGCTATTGAGGAGGAGAGAGGGGGGGGGGGCAAGGTGGAGGGTGGGGGTGTGGCTTTGACCAACTGCCACTTTGCTCATTTGAAAGCCATGATGTCTCTCTCTCATGGGTGGGCCAAATTCTCTGGGCGTGCAAACCAGAGAAAGGGGAGGTAACCTTGCTCCTTATGACCTCATAAGGAGGAGATTCAACAGGACACCCAGGGCTCTGTTTACACCTATCACCATTTCTAGCCACTGGGGGACCATAGGCAGGCTGGGGGAACTCATATTAATGTTAAAAAACCTCATAAAGTGAAATTTCCATGCCATGGGACCTTTAAAGAAATAAATGTAGCGGAGTAGAAGTAGAAAGTGCCATGAAAAGAAGTAAAGTACAAGTACCTCAACATTTGGACTTAAGTACAGTACTTGAGTAAATGTAGCCTACTCAGTTACATTCCACCACTGGTTCCATCATTGTTGTGGAAATTCATGGATGTAATTTCTTCTCCCTATACAAATTTTTGGACGGTGATTCTCTCACTGATGCCTATTTAAACAGCTGATGTTTTTGTCCCCCAGGAACCGGGTGGACAGGGTTAACAGTGACCTTTCACCCCTGGCAACAACTACTGGTCTGGACTCTGAGCTGGAAAGACTGCAGGCTCTGCTGGACAGCCTCACTCTGGTGTACAAAGCCAAGAAAGATGCAAAGGACAACTCCAGCAATCAGAACAACGCAGGTCAGAAACAAAGACACACCAACCACCGCTACACACTACACTTTTAGTAAGGCAACATTGACTGCAGATGTTATTTAGGTGCATGAATTATGTAACATCAGTGTCAAGTGGCTCCAATTGAAAATTATCCATCCATCTTCGTCCGCTTATCCGGTGTCGGGTCGCAGGTGGAGCAGGGGACCCCAAACTTCCCTTTCCTGAGCCACATTAGTAATAGTAGTAATTAATTAGTAATTAAAAATTACATTTTTTTTTTATAAAACTGAAGGCATATTGGTGGCCTAGACGAATCATAAACAAAAGCCACAACACAAAAACAGAAGCCACAACTCAAAAACAAAAGCCACAACTCAATAAATAAAAGCCACAACACTAAAACAAAAGCACAAAAGCCACAACTCAAATACAAAAGCCACAATGGAAGTTTATTTTTATTTATTTTTTTAAAACCTCCTTTCCTCCACATGTGAAGCATAGTCCGCAGGCGTTAATAGTCGGTTTTGTTTCATTGTCAACATTGTTGACGCTCACTTCCATTGTGGCTATAAAAAATTAAAATCTTACATTTTTGCATTTGTGTTGTAGCTTTTTGGCTTTTGTGTTTGTGTTGTAGCTTTTCTATTTGTTTGTGGCTTTTGTGTTTGGCTTTTGTGTATGGTGCAAACACGCTTAACATTGGTTTAAGCACAATGTCTGACTGAACCATCTCACCATGTTTTTCAAACAGACATTCTGATATGGTGACATCATTAAAATATACTGTACTCAAGTTGAGTGTTTCTGTCTCATTCAGGAGCATTTTCTGCCATCAAGACCGCCTACGATGAGTCTACAGATGCAGCTAAGAAAGTAAATGCCAGCGGAGACGTGGTGAAGGAGTCAGCTGATGCCAGAGGAGATACTATGGACCTTCAAAACCGAGTCCAGCCAGCCAACACCAGAGACCTGGACAAACTGAACCAGAGCATGGCCTCCCGACCCGACCTCACTCCTGTTGCCAAACAGGTAACTCCCAGGCCTCATCCCATCAACCTGATGCTGGGATTCTCATTTCATTTAGCAGGGAGACAGATTATCGTGTTGTGGAGCTCTACTATTTACTTGGAAACGTCCGCTGATTTGTAGTACTTAAAGAAATATTTATCATGATGAACACATCTGTCAGATGTAAAGAAAAGAAACAAAGGAACAACTAGCAGTATGAGGCTGAAACATTTTCATTTTGAATCAGCATGTCTTCACCTTCCAATATGTGCCATCTTTTACAAATTAATTTAATTTAATTTGGGGCCATTTATCTATTTACATCTGCACCACCTTTAATTTCCCTTCTCTTTACAAGAGGGGTATTCAAGGTTTTTTAGGCCAAGGACCCCATAGCTAAAAGAGAGACCGAGCAGGGACCCCTACTACATTTTGTATGAAATTGGGTTGCATAATAAACTGGGCCTACAGTAATGTATAGGGCTGCCTAAAGCCTTTACACATTTTTATGGTGCATACAATACTAAGCCAATAAAATAAGTATTGACATTCATATATTTATAGATCATGTTTTAATGTTAAACATACATGTAGCACAGTGAATCCTTAAGATTAACTGTATCTGTAGATGGCTACCCCAGCGGCTACCTTACAGGCCGATAAGCCTGTCATCAAGTTGTGTCAATTTAAAAACCACACCAAAAATCGCAAATAGGCCGATTTATCTTTGCTAATAATATGTTGGACTCATGTTTATGTATATTTTCTGACATATTACCTTTTGAACTTCTTTTTTTTTATGATTAAACAATAAATTGGGGCCCCCCTGCAATATCTCTAAGGACCCCCTAATGGTCCCGGATGTCTGCTTTAGAATATGTGGCACCAGAGGAAAGGCCATTGGGCCAATAAATGCAAAAAGGATGCATGCCTTCCAGAGCATGAACCAAAATGTTCATTATAATCTGTTCTAAAGGGAGAGGGTTCATCTGGGTAGCATAAAAATACTCACTAAAATGTGTGGGCCTGTTAGATGTTATACTTCTTGTGTACAAGTGGAAGTGTTGGCACTGAAGTGAAGCTCAAAGGGCCACTAAAATATTAGGGATCAGTCACTACACATTTTGAGGCGATCCGGCCAGAAGTTGTTGAAATATCATTAGATAGATACTGCAGTTGAGACTTGTATCAACCCCTAAAATTGAGACTTGTATCAACCCCTAAAATGTAATAAATATTGTGTTAAATGGGACCATAGCTTCCACATTTCCTCTTTCAATCACCATATATCTATCTGTGACTTTATTTCAGGTATGTGGCAGTGTTCGCTCAGAGCCCTGCACCCCTCTCCAGTGTGAGGGTGGAGAGTTGTGTCCCCCGGACGGAACCCCACCTTGTGCCAAGGGTGAGAAATGCGTGGGCGCCCTGCCTCTGAGCAAGAGGGCAGACGCTGATGCTAAGGATGTGAAAGAGCGACTAGACAAGCTGACCGGGAAGATCACAGAGGCTGCAGAGAAGGTACACACACGCTCGGATCACTTTTCACTTCTGTTGACCCCACCGGCAGCATCACTGTGACTTATAAAACAGTTTACAGAGACTAAAGCATCATTTATTTATTTATTTTAAGCAGGGGCGCAACTACCCAGTGTCAGAGGGGTATGCAACAACAATTTTGGCGCCCCCCCACAAAAAACATATAAATAAATAAATAAACAAGTGTGCCCCCCGTTCTGATATGTTTACTACGTTCCCCACTGTCAGACATAGGCAAATTGTTATATTTTCCATCTCTTTCTGCACTATTTTTCCCCCAAAAAGGACACAGTGAATAGGTTGGTCAACAGAACTTCAAACCCTACTGGACATTTAGTTTTGTGTGGTCTAACTAATAGAACTCCTACCTGATGTCATCACTGGGCTCATCTCTAGCCATCGCCAACCTCATGTCTGTCTCATTCACTCCTTGCCTGTGCTCTTTTCCACTGACATATTGTCAAATAAACATTATGTATTAGTTTTTCCATAAAATTAATCTGTTGGTATCAAGTGGCTCCCCCTACACTTCCACCTAATGTTAGACCTACCGGTTGCCTTCCCCTGTCTTTCCTGATTGACCATCCTCACACCTGAATGAAATGAACTCACTGTTAAATATAGAAGCAGCCTCAATTCAATTCTTAAATCAGCCTAGTGATGGCATTAGATAAGACAACTAGTATGCAGTAAGGTTGTGCTGCTGTTTTGTTGGATTCTTCCAAATATGGAGAGCCACTTAGCACAGAGACCTTTAAATAGAGAGAGAAAGAAAGACAGAGAGATAGAGTGAGAGAGAGAGAGAGAGAGAGAGAGAGAGATGTGACCCTGTAATTACAGCTTCCATGTCACCCAACAAATGTACAGATGTATAGGTCTAGCCTGTATGTCTGACAGCTAATGGTAACACAAAATATATTAATGATTCCATGATAAACTAAAGTTATAGCATTAGTTATGTTTTCCAGATTCTTGTCATTTATTGTACATGCTACCTTATATTTTCCCGTTTTCAGCTCAGCAACCTCAATTCTGCATATTCTAAGCTAGTTGTAAACAGTGACATAATATATAAAGGTTGTAAACTCCCATTTGGCTGCTACATTCCCAGTGTTAGCAAACGCTAGCTAGTCTGTTTACATTCCCAGTGTTAGCAAACGCTAGCTAGTCTGTTAACATGAATATTTGCAAGCCTCCAAACACAGACGTCACACTTTAAATCCTACCTGTTGCCTTTCACCATACACGTATTTAACTGATGTTGCATCCATTGACATGCTATCTCCTTTTCCCTCTTTCTTTTTCTATTTTTAGCCCCCGACAGCTTTTTTGCTTTATCCATCTTTTTCCACAGACGACAACTCACCACTGTACTGCGCTCACGGCGCCCCCACTCGCGATATTACGAATCCTACTATAGCCACGCCAAGACCGGACCCGCCCTTCAAAAGCCAGGGTCTTGGCGTGGCCATAGTAGGGAGCGCCCATTGACATAAATAAACGGGAGCGCACCGAGCGCCCCCCTCCCCTCTTCTCATCTATGATGGAATCTTATGAGACAGGGCGCCTACTCAAGCCTGTTAGTCCTCTACAATGTTATATACGAACATTTAGAAACGCACAAAAGCAGCTACATATAGAAAACACCAAAACAAATATATATATATATATATTTTTTACCATCGCTTTGGCGCCTCCACGGTGCTGCGCCACTATGCGCCGCATATAGCGCATACCCACTTTTTGCGCCACGGATTTTAAGATGTTTTTTTGGGGCATTTTAGGCCAGATGAAGCTTGAAATGGGAGAGATAGGGGGAATTACATGCAGCAAAGGGCAGCAGGGCGGAGTCAAACCTGTGGCTACTGCGTCGAGGAGTAAACTTCTATATGGGCGCCTGCTCTACCAGTTGATCTACCCAGGCGCCCCTAAAATATCAATTAACTTAGTTTTTATTCCTTACAGCTCCAGGAAACACAGGATACAACCAATCAGGTGAGAGAGTCTGCAGAGAAGCTGTCCAATAGAATGAAGCAGGCCCAAGACGAGCTAGAAGACGACTTGAGAGAGACGCGTGACGTTGTGCAAGACCTCAAAGATTTCCTGTCAGGTAAAGATTGTTTTGATGCAGAGGACGGATGAATGAGTGACTCACTGGTGGAATGGATAGATAAAACATGATGACAGAAACAAACATGATGACAGAAACAATAAAGATAATGGAACCATGACTAGAAACAATAGCTGTAGCATAGCAGGGCGTAGCAGGGCATACTGTAGCAAGGCATACTGTAGCAGGGCGTAGCAGGGTGTAGCAGAGCATACAGTAGCAGGGCGTAGCAGGGTGTAGCAGGGTGTAGCAGAGCATACTGTAGCAGGGGCATACTGTAGCAGGGCGTAGCAGGGTGTAGCAGGGCATACTGTAGCAGGGCATACTGTAGCAGGGCGTAGCAGGGTACAGCAGGGTGTAACAGGGTATAGCAGGTTGTAGCAGGGAATACTATAGCAGGGCATAGCAGGGTGTAGCAAAGCATACTGTAGCAGGGCATAGCAGGGCGTAGCAGGGTATAGCAGGGCATACTGTAGCAGGGCAACCTGTAGCAGGGCATACTGTAGTAGGGTGTAGCAGAGCATAGCAGGGCAAACTGTAGCAGGGCATACTGTAGTAGGGTGTAGCAGGGCATAGAAGGTCAAACTGTAGCAGGGCATACTGTAGTAGGGTGTAGCAGAGCATAGCAGGGCAGGGCAAACTGTAGCAGGGCATACTGTAGTAGGGTGTAGCAGGGCATAGCAGGGCAAACTGTAGCAGGGCATACTGTAGTAGGGTGTAGCAGAGCATAGCAGGGCAAACTGTAGCAGGGCATACTGTAGTAGGGTGTAGCAGGGCATAGCAGGGTGTAGCAGGCCATTTTGAATGGATTATGTTTCTGTCTGCGCAGACCCGTCCTCCAACCTGACCCACATCCAGGAGGTGAGCGACTGGATCCTGAAAGCCAAACTGCCTCTCAGCCTGGCCGCTCTGAAGAGGAAGCTGGAGGAGCTGAAGAATTTGGCGGCCAATCTCCCAGACAGCACGGCCGTGTTGAATCAGGCCGAGCCACAGCTGGACAAAGCCAGGAAACTGCTGCAGGAAGCGCAGGACGCCAGGTGGGCCTCCACATTCACAGGACCAGACCACTGTTAATCATCAGCTCTGCACATTCACAGCATTTCAAAAGGCCTGGATAGTCAAACTAGTGTTTTTATTAATTCCAGGATGGATATTAAATCAATTCACAAGGACATGATAGATACATCATAAACGTTTTTTTTTTTTTATTGAATAAACTGTAAAGATTAATCAAGATGCTATCAGGAATAGATTTTGAGGCCAAATCTAAAACTGCTGTGGTCTTTCTGGAGGTCTGTAGGGCGCTCCATCAGCCTTCCTCTCCTCCTGAGGATGATTCTCAGCACTCAGCTATGTCTCTCTAGCGATGATAGATGTCACAGTTATTTAAAAGATGTTTTCTCCGGTTGCACATTCACAGGGATACGGCCGTGGGAGTAAAGGCCGACGTGGACGGGTTGCTGGCAGGCTTCGTCTCGGTGGAGGGCTCCCTCTCTGACCTGGAGGACAAACTGCAGAACAGCATGGATCTCATAGACGACGTGAGCAACAGCCTGACTAAGGTACGGAGCAGGGGTGTCGGACTGGGGGTGGAAATGGGACTGAGTACCCAGGGCCCAAATAGATGCTAGAATGAATAGGTGTGGATACGGAGAGGGGCCCGTAGAGAATGCTTTTCTACAGGGCCCAGAATGTTGTGCTACGCCCCTGGTACGAAGCAAACCATGGATGACATGGGTGGCCCATGTATTCCCATAAAAGCTGCTTGCCAAGCTTTACTGAGTTGTAGTGGTTTTCTTCATGCAGACCAAAGAGCAGCTGATCCCAGCAGAGAAGGCTCTGGATGATACATCCGCACTCATAAAGCCAATGAAGCCCCAACTGGACGAGCTCAAAGAGCTGCTGCAGAACGGTGGCCAGCAGGCCCAGGATGCACAGGACAACGCAGACAAAGCTGAGGAGGAAGCAGCTGCTGCCAATAAGGTATGAGACCTACTGTAGCTGCCTTATATTGAAATTGGAACATTTCCTTTTACCGTGGGCCAGTTTAGAATCAGGATTTAAGGCTTATATTATAGCTATTGGTATTCATCAATGTATTAAACTGCAACGTTGACTCGCTTGTATTTAATATTAATGTACTATAAAGATCAAATTATCTTAAACGTTTTAATGGCGAGTTATGTTTTTAATGCTGAGAAAATTAAGTAATGGCCTTTTTACAGTGAATTTCAATCTGCATTTAAGATAAGTAGTTGAACAACTACAGAAGAGGATTAGGGCCACTGGTGAAAAATGTATTTGAGTTCAGAATTCTGACTTTATTCTCAGAATTCTGACTTTAAACTCAGAATATAGGCAGAATTCTGACTTTCTGAATTCTGAGATTAAAGTCAGAATTCTGAGATTAAAGTCAGAATTCTGAGAATAAAGTCAGAATTCTGAGAATAAAGTCAGAATTCTGAGATTAAAGTCAGAATTCTGAGAATAAAGTCAGAATTCTGAGAATAAAGTCAGAATTCTGAGAATAAAGTCAGAATTCTGAGATTCTGAGTTTAAAGTGTTGTCAGAATTCTGACTTTAATCTCAGAATTCTGACTTTAAACTCAGAATTCTGAGAATTAATCAGAACTCAAATACATTTTTCACCAGTGGCCCTAATCCTCTTCCGTAAAAAACAAACAAAAGTATTTGCTTCAAACAAAAACATTCATTCATTGAAAAATGGGTACAAACAGTTCCCATGCAGTTTATGGACTTCCCCTCTTTGATATGTAGACATCGCTCAAGGAGGCACATCCCCTCTTGGTCTTTAGAAGCACATATGCAGTAAAATAGCTTAAAAGCTAATGTTCTGTTCTTTGTGGTATAGCCTGATAGTGGTATAGCCTGATAGTCTACTGTTGGTAATATTGGTGTGTGTGCATGTGTGTGTGTGTGTGTGTGTAGGACTTGTTGTCTCTGGAGAAGCAGCTGGAGCTTCTTAAAGAGAAGGCTGCAACCAGTGAAGGGGCGGGGCCGCTGGGGGATCGACTGGTGAAGCTGCAGCAGGATGCCGGAGTGCTGGCCAACACCACTGACAACATGATGAAGGCTCTGGAAGGTAATACCTTAAAGGAACACGCCGACATATTGGGAATTTAGCTTATTCACCGTAACCCCCAGAGTTAGCATCTCCGTGCGTGCTGTAACGCTGTCTGACGGCTCCAGCATTAGCTTAGCCTAGCACAGATCCTGCAGGTAACTGGTTCCAACTAGCCTACTGCTCCAAATTGTGACAAAAGTGACAAAATAACGCCAATAAGTCGGCGTGTTCCTTTAACTCACACCACCACCACCACCACCACGTCAGTGCTTTAGTAATGTCAGTCACTCTCAGAACTGTCAGAAAATTTCATAAAGTTCTCTTTTTCTCTGAAGAAGGATGATTTTCAGCCCTTTCACCTTTGGCCTGGAAGGCAGTTCCTCGGGTGAACCTGAGGGGAACTTAGTCTTGTTTCCCCCTTCTGATTCTGACTTGAATGTCATTCGTTTGTTGATTTCAAAGCAGTTTGTCCCAAAGTTACCCTACATTAAGGTCTTAATGATTTTGTTTTCTATTGGCCTTATGCACATTGCTGAAAATGAACATATAATAAACATGGCAATAAACATACCAGACATAAAAACAAATCTGGCTTTTTTTCAAAATGACTTAATATGTGTAACATATATTGTAGAATGTTCATCAGTGGACGTAGGTCATTAAAACCCCCAGATCTGCAAAAATAAAACACACAGAGGAGACCTATGTGTCACCAGATGGAGCTCTGGTCCTGTGGGGGTTTATTAGAGTTTATTAGATCCGAGGTAACTCCCTGTACTTTCTTTTTATTTTCAGGTAAAGCAGATTCCCTCAAGGGGCTGCAGGACGAGATCTTAGCGAAGTCAAAACAGCTTGAAGGACTCGATGCTAAGCTTAAAGACATTTTGGGAAAACTTCAAAACAAAGCCCAGGACCTCAGCACCTGCCAGGGCTGAAAGCCCCCACGCCAGCAGCCTTCCACACCATTCACACCTACTCACTGTCACTTTACTAAAGGGGAAGTCCTCCCTAACTCTGGAGTAGGGCTGAACGATTTACGGAAAAAAATCGAATTGGGATTTTTCTGCCAGTTATTGAGATTACGATTCATTTTGTGAATTATTTATTTTTCCAAAGTATAGCTAATGTTCAGTATTAACAGATAAAACATGCTATAAAGCATTATAACATGAAAAACCATCAAAACTGCTCTATATTCTTAAGGATGAGAACATGGATATGAACTGCCAGCAATAAGTGTTTTTCTTTTAATAAGCATGGAACATTGAACAGTCAAACAGTTATCACAAAAGCTAAAGTTATAATAATAATAATAAAACAATTCCAATAAAAGATATTAGTACTTTTCTGTAAACCCAAATTTCTGATATGCCTCAGTTGTATTACAGCATTTAAATGTTTAATGTTACACCAAACATTCAACTAAATATTCTCATTGGATTCATGGCGGTCTTCATGATTAGCAAATGGCATTCTTTCAAATCGCGATTTCGATTTGAAAACAATTATCAGCCCTACTCTCGAGCACTGCTGTAACTCTTCTCTATAACATTGCACCTCTTCACTGGCAGTTGTAAAATAATTGTGGGAAATGTAGGAAGTCATTATCTATGGTTAAATGAGGTAGAAGAGGGACGTCAATGACTACTCTTAGTAACACTAACCAATCATTAATAAATGGTAAATTGACAGTTAATTTAACTTAATAGTTATTTTACTTTTAACAATGAAATGATGCTTTGTAATGTTTACTTATGTTAGTAATGTTTTAAATGTTATTTTATCATTCATATCATTATTTTAGCTTAGTTTAATATAAAATAATCTGTTCATAAATTTAGACTATGATAAATAACTTAGTCAATGGTTAATGATTGTTTTGTAAACCATCTATAAACATTTGTATTTGTACTATTATAAAGTTATAACTAATGGTTATAACTACTTAATTGATTAATAAGCGGTTTATAAAGCATCAAGTAAAGATAATTTGGCCCCATGAAATCTTTGTTGGTGATCTATAAAAGAGATGAATTTTTAATTATTTGTGCACTGAAAATATCTATCTAAAAATGGGTATAGATGCTTTACAGAGTATTTAACTATTAACTTTATAATAACCTTCCAAATGATGTTTGACGGTTTACAAACAATTTCTTAAAGGTTTACAGATCATTTGGTGATCATTAACAAATTATAACATAAAATATGATAGTGTGCAACAAAACTGTTCAAATAACAAATTATAGCATTACCAATAATTAGTAAACATGAATTATGTAATTTTTTGTTAACAGTAAAATAACTATGAACTAAAGTTTAACTATCAATTTTCCATTAATAAGGTATAGTTATAACGTGTTAGATAACATAACCACTGGTATATATATAGATATATATATATATATATATATATATATATATATATATATATATTGAATATTAAATACTAGTGAATAACAGTGTCATTGTAGGGGGAGGTTACTTTAATGGTTCCATTTACATCCACATGTGCAAATACCTTTTGAAAGTATCAATATTATCACATTATATAAATACATTTCAATATTTGGGCAGAAACATTTTGATATGAGTTCGTCAATATCATGTTCATCATTTAGCATTGAATCTAGAAAAAAAAAGCACAGATTGTGACTTCCAGCAAGAAGCCAACACAAAGCTTTATTTTTCAGCAGTGATACCCTCCACTGTGAACATGTGCCTGTGCTGCAGAACTTTAAAAAGGGTCAATGTTACATTATTTATTTTCTGTTTTGCATCTTTTGTTTGTGCAGAATCCACAATATTTAAATAAAAAAGTGTTAATACTTTGATGCATGTCTTTAAGCTTCATGGGAGAGGCCAACATGACACTGTAGCTATGCATTCATCACAAGAGACAGAAAGACTGGTTCCTACTTACTTGAGAAAATAATGCAAAAAAAACAAAAAAAAAACATGTATGTCGCTACATTTGTGAATTCAGAATGCTTCATGACATCACTAATGTTGGCAGCATCTTTACACCATCTCGTGGCACTTGAAGAGTACAACTTATGTAAATATCATAGAAAACACAGCATATTGCTATGTGTCAATGACTCCACCTCAAAATAAAGTTTAATCTCATAAATACAAAGAACCATCTTTCTGTAAAGTGGAAAGTGGATGTATAGTCCACCAATCTAATCCTGCATAAATGGAAAAATAGTAATACATGTCTAAAAATCTGCCTGCAATGCAGTCCAAACAATATAACAGCTGAAGGTACATTCCAATATGTTGTTACAGTGTTCAACAGTACATATAAAAAGACATACAGAGCATACAAATGACAAGACTGAAGTTTCTGAAGTCTTAAAAAGCTTATCAGCTTTATAAAAATGTATAAGCCATTGGATTTCAAAGTCCAGCCACATCAGTCAAACACAACTCAAAAAAATAATTATTAATGCCAGGTGCACACTAGAGGATATTTTTTCTTAACCGATTTAAACGTCAGATTTAACCGATAATAAATATTTTAATAGTAAGAATTAACACACGCGATGATTCAGTCAGGATCACACACTTGGTGTTTAAACTAAACTGTTTTAGAGTGGCAATCAGGGACTTGGGATCTCAAAAAATCTTGCGTGATCATACGTGACTTCAGAAGAAGGGAAAAAAAACATGGAGGCGGACTGTCGTCGTCAGATGGTTGGAAAAAAAAGGACGACATCAAACAAGCACTCATACAGTACTGTTGCCATATTTCCACAAACTTCCACAAGCTTTTCTGCTGTCCATCTGGCTGGGGAGACAAAAGTCCTATTTGCGCTGTTAGCTGCCATGTTTCTGTTCTACACAAGTATGCAACCTCCGTTTAGTGATGCTTCCCAATCAGCTCGCTGTCATTGGTTTTGCGGGTTCCTGCTCAATATTTCACCGCTGTTCCTCTCACACTATAGGAGCGGGGAGACTCCAATCCAGTCGGTAACATTAAGAGTGTCTGTAAACCCCTCACACTATAGGAAAACGGGAACACTTTGTCGAGAGGGGCAAATCAGACCCCACATCTTTCTAATTACACTCTAGTGAGGAGCCAGCATTAGCTTTCACATTGCATATGTCACTATTCAAAACAAATACATTTTAATGGAATTTAGTAACATGTTGACAGTAATATACAATACATAATAATAGTTTTGAGAGAATAAATGTCATCAGCATTACACAATTTGGATGAATTCTATGATTAATTCCTGCTTAATGCAGTGTTATTTAAATATAAAAAGTTAAAGTGTTTTTTATAGTGCAGATACTGTGTGTCTCCGTCAATGGAACATACGTTCTGCAGCAGAGAACAACAGCAGACGTGAAAAAGCCGAGCAGCAGATGTGTCAACACCTTTATATCCAGAGGGATGCTGCTGAGTGCCGTCAACTCAAGAGACAAACTAAAAAAAGATTAAAAATTTTTTTTTTATCAATTACAGGATTTTTTGAGTCAGAAATTTGTTTAGTCAACATCTAAATTCCAACTAAGAGAGATTACTTTTTACCTGCATGAGATTCATCTCAGGTTAGCCAGCCAATCACATGACAGAACACACTCCACTCTGAAATGTCTGGTCCTTCCTGTGAGACACAGTGTCCAGGCTGCAACACATCACACAGCCAGGATTATAGATTTACCCAGAGAAATGTGCAACAAACAACTAGTTGCACCAATCTCAAGATATAAATAGACTTTTTAAGCATTTGAACAATAATAATAATATACTTTCTTCAATACAGTTCTAATAAAAATATTCAATCTCTATGACAATTATTACTCAAACTAGAAGTATATTATCCACTGCATTAAATACAAATAATATGAAAATAATAAATACAAATAATAAATACTCTTGAAATATTTATTAAAATACTTTCAGGACCAATAGCTTAAATCTGACACAGATACAGTATAATCCCTTGTGGGGTACCTCA